>NC_081354.1:192087542-192387542 GCF_030684315.1 Stegostoma tigrinum
AACTGAGGTAAGGCTCACTGGTCTATAATTACCAGGGTTGTCTCTACTCCCCTTCTTGAACAGGGGAACCACATTTGCTATCCTCCAGTCATCTGGCACTATTCCTGTAGACAATGACGAGTTAAAGATCAATGTCAAAGGCTCTGCAATCTCCTCCATGGCTTCCCAGAGGATCCGAGGATAAATCCCATCCGGCCCAGGGGACTTATCTATTTTCACACTCTGTAGGATTTCTAATACCTCTTCCTTGTGAACCTCAATCCCACCGAGTAGCCTGTATCTCAGTATTCTCCTCGACAACACTGTCGTTTTCTAGAGTGAATACTGTTAAAAAATATTCATTTAGCACTTCCCCTATCTCATCTGAACCCACAAAAAACTTACCACTACTATCCTTGATTGGCCCTAATCTTACTTTCGTCATTCTTTTATTCCTTAAATACCGGTAGAAAGCCTTAGGGTTTACCCTGATCCTATCCGCCAGCAACTTCTCATGTCTCCTCCTGGCTCTTCTGAGCTCTCTCTTTAGGTCTTTCTGGGCTACCTCGTAGCCCTCAAGTGCCCTAACTGAGCCTTCACATCTCATCCTAACATAAGCCTTCTTCTTCCTCTTGACCAGAGATTCCACCTCCTTCATAAACCACGGCTCCCGCACTCCACAGCTTCCTCCCTGCCTGACAGGTACACACTTATCTAGGACACACAGGAGCTTTTCCTTGAATAGGCTCCACATTTCTAATGTGCCTTTCCCGTGCAGTTTCCTTCCCCATCCTATGCTCCCTAAATCTTGCCTAATCTCATCATAATTGCCTTTCCCCCAGCTATAACTCTTGCCCAGTGGTATACACCTATCCCTTTCCATCACTAAAGTAAACATAACAGAACTGTGATCGCTGTCACCAAAGTGCTCACCTCCTTCCAAATCTAACACCTGGCCAGGCTCATTACCCAGTACCAAATCTAATGTGGCTTCGCCCCTTGTTGGCCTGTCTACATACTGTGTCAGGAAGCCCTCCTGCAGACACTGGACAAAAACTGACCCATCTATAGCCCTCGAACTATAGTGTTCCCAGTCAATATTTGGAAAGTTGAAGTTCTCCATGACAACTACCCTGTCTCTCTCACTCCTATCGAGAATCATCTTTGCTATCCTTTCCTCTACATCTCTGGAACTATTCGGAGGCCGATAGAAAACTCCCAACAGGGTGACCTCGCCTTTCCTGTTTCTAATCTCAGCCCATACTACCTCAGTTGGCGAGTCCTCAAACATCCTTTCTGCAACTGTAATACTGTCCTTGACCAACAATGCCACACCTTCGCCCCTTTTACCATCTTCTCTGTTCTTACTGAAACATCTAAATCCCGGAACCTGCAACAACCATTCCTGTCCCTGCTCTGTCCATGTCTCCGAAATGGTCACAACATCGAAGTCCCAGGTACTAACCCATGCTGCAAGTTCACCCACCTTATTCCGGACGTTCCTGGTGTTGAAGTAGACACACTTCAAACCAACTTCTTGCTTGCCGGTGCCATCTTGCTTCCCTGAAACTTTATTTTGGACCTCCCTACTCTCAACCTTTTCTATAGTCAAACTACAATTTTGGTGCCCATCCCCCTGCTGAATTAGTTTAAACCCACCCGAATAGCCTTAGCAAATGCCCCCCCCCCCCCCCCCAGGATATCGGTACCCCTCTGGTTCAGGTGAAGACCATCTTGCTTGTAGAGGTCCCACCTACCCCAGAATTAGCCCCAATTATCCAAGAATCCAAAACCCTCCCTCCTGCACCATCCCTGTAGCCACGTGTTCAACTCCTCTCTCTCCCTATTCCTCGCCTCACTAGCACGTGGCACGGGCAACAAACCAGAGACAATAACTGTTCGTCCTAGCTCTCAGCTTCCATCCTAGCTCCCTGAATTTCTGCCTTAAATCCCCATCTCTCTTCCTACCTATGTCGTTGGTGCCATTGTGGACCACGACATGGGGCTGCTCCCCCTCCCCCTTAAGGATCCCAAAAACACGATCAGAGACATCACGCACCCTGGCACCTGGGAGGCAACACACCAACCGTGAGTCTCTCTCGTCCCCACAGAACCTCCTATCTGTCCCCCTAACTATGGAGTCCCCAATGACTACTGCTCTGCTCCCCTTCCCCCTTCCCTTCTGAGCAGCAGGGACAGTCTCTGTTTATCATTGGTAATGATATAGCCGGATCACAGCTCTGAGTGATGCCTACTATCGTTCAAAAACCAGTGGACCATCAGGTAACTGAGGCATTCCAGGAAGTAGCTCCTGGGATTTTTCCTGACTATGTGATAACAAGATCACAAAGCTATAGGGTGAAGCAGGAGGAGAAATCAAAGAACATTGACAAGGAAGTTGAAATACAATTATCACACACCACATTTGATCAAAATAGTTGAGAAAATCAAAACAAGCTCAGGCAGAAGACAAAGTGGATAGTTTGAGTTCGCAGAAATTAACTGGATTACAACAGAAAGATAAAAAAAACTGAAGCAATTGTATCAAAAAATATCCACAGAAAAAGAATCAGTCTGTCCCAGAATGTTACTGTCTTAAAAATGACATCTGGATGAGGAAATTGAGACCATCACACATTCAGGCAAATGTTGCATGCGAAGAAATATCACTGGGAGGTTATAGAAAGGAGGTGTTGTGTGTCGCACAAGTATTACCAGTAGGTGATTATTTGGGAGTAGGAACAATTCAAGCCAAACTAACGAACTGGGCTGCAAACATGTTGTTGAATTTTGCCAGATATGTCATTCGTGCCAACGATTTGGAAAACTCCAGGCAGTGATAAAACCACACCCTTAATACCTGTTCTTGCATTTGAGGAACTTTTACAAGGAGCTCAGTTGATTGCATGGGACTCCGACTTAAAACAAAAAATAGATATCAGAATTCATTACCAGAATGGAAGAGTCAACTCGATTTCCAGAGGCAATTGCACTATACACTATCATGGCTAAAAGGATTGGAGAAGAGTGACTCAAACATTTCATTCGATATGGACTACCCACAGAGCAACTGGTGCACAAGGACACCCAGGTCCCACTGCACTCTCCCCTCTCCCAATGTACAGCCTTTCAGGTAGTGACCTGCCTTCTTGCTTTTGCTTCCAAAGTGAATAAACTCGCATTTATCCAAATTATACTGTATCTGTCATTGATCTGCCCACTCACCCAACCTGTCCAAATCATGCTGAAGGATCTCTGCACCCTCATCACAGTTCACCCTCCCACCCAGCTCAGTATCATCTGCAAACCTGGAGATGTTCCATTTTGTTCCCTCATCCAAATCATTAATATATATTGGGAATAGCTGGATCCCCAGCACCGATCCCTATGCCACCCCACTAGTCACTACATGACAATTTGAAAAGAATCCATTACCTCCTGCTGTTTGTCTCCTCTCTGCCAACCAGTTTCCTATCATCTCAATACACTTCCCCCAATCCCATGCATTTTAATCTTGCACAATAGCCTCATTGGTTAACCTTCCAGCTCAGCGAGCAAACTCACATGCAGAATGTCAACATGAGCTACAAATCTTCTCAAAACTAGCTATGTCAAATACTTGTTATAAAGTCCCAATATACGACATCGACTGGTTCCCCTTGTCACCTCGACTAGTTACATCTTCACAGAATTCAACAGATTTGTCAAGCATGATTTCCCCTTCAGAAATCCATGCTGACTCTTTCTGAATAAAAACTGATAGAATGTGGATGCTGTAAATCAGGAACAAAAACAAAAGTTGCTGGAAAAGCTCAGCAGGTCCGGCAGCATCTGCAAAAAAAAATCAGAGTTAACATTTCGGTTCTGGAGACTGTTCTGAAGAAGGGTCACTGGACCCGAAACATTAATTCTAATTGTTTCTTCACAGATGCTGCCGGAACTGCTGAGCTTTTCCAGCAATTTTTGTTTTTGTTCCTGACTCTGTCTGATCCTGACACTGTTTACTAAATGCTCTGCGATAAAATCCTTGACAATAGATTCGAGAAGTTTTCCCACTGCCAAGGTTCACCGGTCTATGATTCCCTATTTTCTCTTTATCTCCCTTTTTGAATATTGGAGTGACGTTAGCCACCCGCCAATCTGCAGGGACTGTTCCAGAGTTGGGAGGATCCTGGAAGATGGCCACCAGTGCATCCACTATTTCTGGAGCTAGTGTAGATTATTAGGGGACTTTTCGGCTTTCAATCTCAACAATTTTCCCAGCACCCAACCATGCCAGATAGAAATAAATCTCAGAGAATGTCTCAAGTGAATATGCTCAAAGGATACTTTGATGGGGAAGGAAAGCACAAAACTAGAAGAAACCCACCAACACATAAACAACATCAAAGAACCAAAGAACAAAGAATATTACAGCACAGGAACAGGCCCTTTGGCCCTCCAAGCCTGCACTGATCCAGGTTCTCTGTCTAAACCTGTCGCCTATTTTCCAAGGATCTGTATCCCTCTGTTCCCTGCCCATCCATGTATCTGTCTAGATACATCCTAAATGATGCTATCGTGCCCACCTCTACCACCTCCGCTGGCAATGCGTTCCAGGCGCCCACCACCCTCTGTGTAAAGAACTTTCCACGCATATCTCCCTTAAACTTTCCTCCTCTCACTTTGAACTCATGACCCTGAGTAATTCAGTCCCCCATTCTGGGAAAAAGCTTTTTGCTATCCACCCTGTCTATACCCCTCATGATTTTGTAGACCTCAATCGGGTCCCCATCAACCTCCGTCTTTCTAATGAAAATAATCCTAATCTACTCAACCTCTCTTCATAGCCAGCACCCTCCATACCAGGCAACATCCTGGTGAACCTCCTCTGCACCCTCTCCAAAGCATCCACATCCTTTTGGTAATGTGGCGACCAGAACTGTACACAGTACTCCAAACGTGGCCGAACCAAAGTCCTATACAACTGCAACATGACCTGCCAACTCTTGTACTCAATACCCCGCCCAATGAAGGAAAGCATGCCATATGCCTTCTTGACCACCCTGTTGGCGTGCGTTGTCACCTTCAGGGAACAATGGACCTGAACACCCAGATCTCTCTGTGCATCAATTTTCCCCAGGACTTTTCCATTTACCTGGTGAAGCTCCTCTGCACCCTCTCCAAAGCATCCTCACTGGGATAAAGTTCACAAAAGAAGAGGAGATCAACAACCGACTACCCTTCCAGGACATAATGAAAGAACGCAAAGACAGCAGGGACCTCTAGACTACAGCATAGAGAAAGACCACACCCACGGACCAGATACTCAATGACACTCGCAAACATCCCAACTCCCACAAACAGAGCTGCATCATGACACCATTTAAACAAGCCACAACACATTGCAGCAGCCTGGAACTACGCAAAGCACAACAGGAGCACCTATAAAGGAGTCTTCAAAAGGAATGGATATTTCAAAAGCACAATCTGCTGTTTCCTCCAAGACAGACCACAACAGGAAGACACAACACGACCAGGCTCACTGATCACCCTACAGTACATCAAGGACATTTCAGAGATGTTCACGAGACAAGTCAGACCCCAAGATATCAGGATGGTCCACAAGCCAACAACCACCCTATGACCATACCCAAAACGATCAAACTGGGCTAACATACAAAATACAAGGACTGTGAGAAATGCGACATAGGCCAAACCGGAAGAAAACTGGCAACACAGATACATAAACACCAACTAGCCACTAAGAGACACAACTCATTCTCACTTGTCTCACGACATATGGACAACGATGGGCCTGAATGTGACTGGGACAACACATCCATAATCACACAAGTCAAGCAGAGACACACCAGGGAATTCCTGATCAGCACCTGTTATCTCCCTCTCAGCCTCCCCACACCATTAACCCTGGACACTGCCTGCACAGTTTGTGGCTAATGCCCACTGTCTTTCTCCCACCTGCACCAACAATGACAGTGATACCATCCACTGTCATCTCACTCATGCCCCTCCTCTTCCTCACGACAGGAAAACACAGCCCATGCCAGGCCAAAGAGAGCCTGTACAGATTGGGGTATGCCCAGCAACCCCTTCACTCCCTATCCTGAGACAGTGGAAGTCTGGGCCTGATCCTGTGGGAATGCTGAGATACCCATACCCCATCAAACAAGGAAGTACCACGTGTACGTCACTGCCACTCTCCCATGAACCCTGCTGGCTCTCTCATGGCATCACAGAACCTTTGAGCTCCAACTCCAACATTTCTTCCCTGACTGGCTGATTACGGCCAACACATTGATGTGGGAAAGAATGATCATGTTTGAAAGGGGTTCATTCCTTACGTGTTCAGGCTGTCAAACTGTGCTCATCAGGGGTTGATTGTTCGATCCAGCAGAGGCATCTTTTTTAACTCTAAATGAAGAAGAAAGCGGTGAAAGTTTAACCTGCACTGCCCAGTACAGTTCTCTGATCTGCCTGACTAGTGGGAATGGCTGTTTTGGATGGGGTTGTTGAGGTCAGTGTGAACATTGGGCTTCACTGAGGAGGACAAGCAGCAGGTAGGTGCAGCAAGGCCAAGTCTTTTCCTTTCCTTTACTGAACAGGAGGTGATGGCACTTAGTGGTATGATCACGCGTCTATGAATCCAGAAACTCAGCTATTGTTCTGGGGACCTGGGGTCGAATTCCACCATGTGATAGGGAGGAATTCAATAAAAGAAGTTAAGAATTAAGAATCTGCAGACAGCCATGAAACCATTATCAATTGTTGGAAAATCCCATCTGGTTCACTAATGTCTTTCAGGGAAGAAAATCTGCCACCCTCACAATGTCTCCATATGACTCTGGGCCCACAGAAATGTGGTTGGTTCTCAATTGCCCTCTGAAATGGCCAAGCAAGCTAATCAGTTGTATCAATGGCCACAAAATCTCAAAGACATTGCACTGGAAAAGACAATGGCACAAACTGCCCTGGCGACTCTGCAACGTTCTTCTCACTAACATCTGGGCAGTGCCAGCACTGGGAGAGCTGTCTCTCAGCCTAGTCATACTCACAGAATCATAGCTTACAGACAACGTCCCAGACACCACCATCACCTCCCTGGATAAGCCCTGTCCCACCGGCACAACAGGCTCAGCAGAGGGGGTGGGACAGTGGGACACAGTCGCGAGGGAGCTGCTCTGGGAGTCCTCAACATTGACTCCAGACCCCATGAAGTCTCATGGCTTCCAGTTAAACATGGGCAAGGAAACCTCCTGCTGGTTACCACACACTGTCCTCCCCCAGCTGATGAATCAGTCTATCCTCCATGTTGTAAAACACATAGAGAGCGCACTGAGGATGGAAGGGCACAAAATGTCCTCTGGGTGGGGGGTTTCAATGCCCATCACCAAGAGTGACTCGGCAGCAGTACAACTGATCGGGTTGGTCAGGTCCTAAAGGACATAGCTGCGAGACTGGGTCAGTCACAGTGGTGAAGGAAGCACTGAGAGGGAAAAACATACTTGACCCCGTCCTTACCAATCTGCCAGCTGCAGTTGTATCTGTCCTTGACAGTATCAGTAAGAGTGACCATCGCACAGTCCTTGTGGAGATAAAGTCCTGCCTTCACATTGAGAACAACCTCCATTGTGTTGTGTGGCACTATCACCGTGCTCAATGGGACAGACTTCACACAGATCTAATAACTCAAGGCTAGGCATTCATGAGGTGCGGGGGGCCATCAACAGCAGCAGAACTGTACTCCAGCACAATCTGTAACCTCATGGCCCAGCATATCCCTGCCTCAACCATTACCATCAAGCCAGGGGATCAACCCTGGTTCAACGGAGAGCGCAGGAGGGCATGCCACGAGCAGCGCCAGGCAGATCTGAAGATGAGGTGCCAACCTGGTGAAGCCACCAAACAGGACTACTTGCACGCCAAGCAGTGAAAGCAGCAAATGATAGACAGAGCTAAACGATCCCACAGCCTAAGCTCTGCAATCCTGCCACATCCAGGTGCGAATGGTGTCGGACAATTAAACAATTCACTGGAAGAAGAGGGTCCACAAATGTCCCCACCCTCAATGATGGAAGAGCCCAGCACATCAGTGCAGAAGATAATACTGCAGCTTTCACAGTAATCTCCAGCCAGAAATGCTGAGTGGGGAGGCTATGGGCTATTGGTATTGTTGCTGGACTGTTAATCGAGAGACCCAGATAATGACTTGGGGACCTGGGTTTGAATCCTGCCATGGCAGATGCTGGAATTTGTATTCAATAAAATACCTAGAATTGAGTCTAATGATGACCATGAGCCCACTGTCAAATTATGGAAAAACCCATTTGATTCACTAATGTCCTTTAGGGAAGGAAAGTGCCATCCTTACCTGGTCTGGTCTACATGTGACTCCAGACCCACAGCAATGTGGTTTACTTTTAATTGCCCTATGAGCAATTTGGGCTGGGCAATAAATGCTGCCTGATCTGGCCAACAATGTCTACATCCGATGAATGAATTAAAAAAAGACATCTTGGTCTCATCTACTGGTCCCCAGAATCACAGAGACCAGTTGTAGTGACTGTAACAGGGAACCTTGAAGCCTCAGTAGGTCACGGTGAATGTTACAGCCCTGATGCCTCTGCCACCTGAAGAAGAGTTCCCTGATTGAGGCTGTTAACTTAGTGCAATCGGGAGCCCTGGCCATTCTGAGAGCTGGCTCTGAGGAACCCAGACTAGTGTCACATATGGTGCACTTATAAGTAAAGGGTGCTATCTGAGGTGCTATCAGTTATTTGGCTCCTCGAGAACCAGGGAAACCCTGTTGTGATTTCTGACGAGGTTAAGGTGACTGGCAGAGGCATGTGACTTTGGTTTAACCCTGAACGAGATGTTGAGACAGTTTGGCATGTGGGATTAATGATGTAACCATACAAAACTGCTTTCTAGTTGAAGTCAACTGGACATGCTCTGCAACTGGCTTTGTCACTGGAAAATTTCTCAATCGGAGCGTGTAATTTGCAACTTATGCAGTTGGAAGTGGAAACTCACTAGGTTTTTTCATTTATTGTTTTTTTTCCTTCATTCATTCACAGAATGAGGGCATCATTTACAATGCAGCATTTGCTGCCCATCCCTAATTGCCCAATTCAGGGCAATTCAGAGTCAACCACCTTGCTGTGGGCCTTGAGTCACATGTTGGCCAGACCAGATAAGGATGGCAGTTTCCTTCCCCAAAAGGATGTTAGTGAACCAGATGGGTTTTTCTGACAATCGTCAATGGATTCATGGTCTTTATTGGACCCTCAGTTCCAACTATTTTATTGAATTCAAATTCCGCCGCCTGCAGGATTTGAAGTTGAGTCCCCAGAACATTATGACAGGTTAAGACAGGTCGGTGTGACAGGTCGGCACAACATCGAGGGCTGAAGGGCCTGTACCGTGCTGTAATGTTTTATGTTCTATGTTCTATGTTCTATGTTATCTGGGTCTCTGGATTAACAGTTCAGCGATTATACCACAAGGCCATCACCTCCCCAGACTGAGCTTGGGGAACACCACTTGAGCGAAGGCAATTGCATAGCTGTACTGATCCTGTATCCTGAACAGAGGGATTCTAGGTCAGTCCACAACAAAACCCCAGAAACAAAGCCAAGCCTCGGCCAAACAGGTAAAACTTTCTTCAGGATCTAGGCCAGCAAGCCATTGTATTTGCTGCCAGAAAGCGGATTTGAAGCAGCAAAAGAGTCATAGAAAACTTAGAAGCAGAGAAGTTAGGAGCATGAGGAGGCCATTCAGCCCCTCAAGCCGGCTCCACCATTCTTCATGATCATGGCTGATGTTCCAACTCAACTGCCTAACCCTCCTTTCTCCCCATAACCTTTGATCCCATTCGCCCCAAGTGCTATATCTCGTCACCACTTGACTACATTCAATGCTTTGGCATCAACTACTTCCTGTGGTAATGAATTCCACAGGATCATCACTCTTTGGGTGAAGAAATGTCTCCTCATCTCCGTCCTAAATGGTCCATCCCGAATCCTCATGCTGTGACCGCTGGTTCTGGACATATGCACCATTAGGAACATCCTCCCTGCATCTACCCTGTCCAGTCCTGTTCGAATTTTACAAATCTCTATGAGACCCCAGCGAAAACAAACCCAACCTCGTCAATCTCTCCTCATGCCTCAGACCCTCCATCCCCAGAATCAGCCTGGTAAACCTTCACTGCACTCCCTCGAGAGCAAGAGTATCCTTCCTCCGAAAGCGAGACCAAAGCTGCGCACAATATTCCAGGTGTGGCCTCACCAAGGCCCTGTATAACTGCAACAACACATCCCTGCTCCTGTACTCGGAACCTCTCACAATGAAGGCCAACATACCATTTGCCTTCTTTACCACCTGCTGCACCTGACTGCTTACCTTCAGCAACTGGTGCACAAGGACACCCAGGTCCCACTGCACACTCCCCTCTCCCAATGTACAGCCTTTCAGGTAGTAACCTGCCTTCTTGCTTTTGCTTCCAAAGTGAATAAACTCACATTTATCTCAATTATACTGTATCAGCCATTGATCTGCCCACTTACCCAACCTGTCCAAGTCATGCTGAAGGATCTCTGCACCCTCATCACAGTTCATCCTCCCACCCAGCTCAGTGTCATCTGCAAACCTGGAGATGTTCCATTTTGTTCCCTCATCCAAATCATTAATATATATTGGGAATAGCTGGTATCCCGCACTGATCCTGTGGCACCCCACTAGTTACTGCCCACCAGTTTGAAAAGGATCCATTCATTTTTCTTTTCTCTATTCATTTGTGGGATGTGGCCTTCGCCCACTAGGCCAGTATTTCTTGCCCATCTCCAGTTGCCCTTGAGAAGGTGAGGGTGAGCTGCCTTCTTGAACCGCTGCCATCCTCCTGCTGTGGGTTCACCCACTGTGCCCTTGGGGAGGGAATTCCAGGATTTTGACCCAGTGATAGAGAAGGAATGGTAATAAACTTCCAAGTCAGGATGGTGAGTGACTTGGAGGGGAACTTGGAGGTGGTCTTGTTCCCACGTATCTGCTGCTCTTGTCCTTCTAGATGGAAGTGGTCATAGGTTTGGAAGGTGCTGCCTGAGGATCTTTAGTGAATTTCTGCAGCACATCTTGTAGATAGAACATACTGCTGCTACTGACCGTGGGTGGAGGGAGGGAGTGGATGTTTTTTGATGTAGTGTTAATCAAGCGGCTGTTTTGTCCTGGATAGTGTCAACCTTCTTGAGTGTTGCTGGGGCTGCACCCATCCAGGCGAGTGGGGAGTATTCCATCACACTCCTGACTTGTGCCTTGTAGATGGTAGACAGGCTTTGAGGTGTCAGGACTGCTTCAGTATCTCAGGAGTCGCAAAATGTGCAGAACATTGTGCAGTCATCAACGAACATCCCCACTTCTGGCCTTATGAAGGAGGGGAGGTCATTCATGAAGCAGCTGAAGATGGTTGGGCCTAGGACACTACCCTGAGGAACTTGCAGAGATGTCCTGGAACTGAGATGATTGACCTCCCACAACCACAATCAGCTCCCTATGTGCCAGGTATGACAGTTTGCTCCCCGATACACATTGAATCCAGTTTTGCCAGGAGCCCTTGATGCCACCCTCAGTTGAATGCTGCCTTGATGTCAAGGGCTGTCACTCTCACCTCACCTCTGGAATTCAGCTCTTCTGTCCATGTTTGAACGAAGACTGGAATGAGGTCAGGAGCTGAGTGGCCCTGGCGGAACCCAAACTGGGCGTCACTGAGCAGGTTATTGCTGAGCAGGTGCTGCTCGATAGCTCTGTTACTGACACCTTCCATCACTTTACTGATGATCGAGAGGGACTGATGGGGCAGTAATTGGCCGGGTTGGAATTGTCCTGCTTTTTGTGTATGGGACACACCCGGGCAATTTTCCACATTGTCAGGTAGATCCCAGTGTTGTAACTGTACTGGAACAGCGTGGCTCAGTGAGCAGCAAGTTCTGGAGCACAAGTCTTCAGTACTACTGGTGGAATGTTGTCAGGGCCCATAGCCTTTGCAGTATCCAGTGTATCCAACCGTTTCTGGATTTCACGTGGAGTGAATCGAATTGGCTGGAAACTGGTATCTGGAGGAGGCCGAGAAGGATCATCCACTTCTGGCTGAAGATTGCTGTGAATACTTCAGCTTTATCTTGTGCACTGATCTGCTGGGGATATTTGTGGTGTCTCCCCCTCCAGTGAGTGGTTTAATTGTCCGTCACCATTCACAACTGGACGTGGCAGGATTGTAGAGCTTAGATCTGATCTTTGGTTGTGGGATTGCTTAGCTCTGTCTCTCACTTGCTGCTTTCACGAATTGGTGTGCAACTGGAGAAGTTACCCTCCTCCCTCCGGACAAACCTCAGGGAATCTCTCCCCCACTGCAACTCTCTTGTAATCTCTTCAGCCTTGAAACTGCTCAACCATGTCCTGAAGCCTCTCCACCTATCTTCTCCTCTATCCATCTTTGGTGTGCCTCCCCCCCTCCCTATTTATTTCAGAACCTCTCCCCCATTCCCCTTTTCTGATGAAGGGTCTCGGCCCGAAACATCAGCTTTTCTGCTCCTAAGATGCTGCTTTGCCTGTTGTGTTCATCCAGCTCCACACTTTGCTATCTTGGATTCTTCAGCATCTGCAGTTCTGCAGTAGTCCAAAAATAATTTCTCAAGAATATTTGAAAAAATTATTCATATCCAAACATATAATACTGTGGTAGTTCCAGTCAATGTTTGGAAAATTAAAATCACCCAATATTACACCCTTATTATTCTTACATATGTCTGAGATCTCTCAGTATATTTGTTCCTCTGTTTTCCTCTGACTATTGAGGGGCGTCTTTTAAAATCCTTTCAGGGTGATCATTCCTTTCTTCTCATTATGATCATATCCACTGGCGATCCTTTGTCTAACTTGCTTGTTACTTCAAAGAATTCAATTGGTAGTACTAGTAGTACTACTATTACTACAATCAGTAGTACTGCTGCCAAGCCACTCCTGGTGATGGGCATTGAAACCCCCCACCCAGAGGGCATTTTGTGCCCTTCCATCCTCAGTGCGCTCTCTAAGTGTTTTACAACATGGAGGAGAGACTGATTCATCAGCTGAGGGAGGACAGTGTGTGGTAACCAGCAGGAGGTTTCCTTGCCCATGTTTAACCGGAAGCCATGAGACTTCATGGGGTCTGGAGTCAATGTTGAGGACTCCCAGAGCAACTCCCTCCCGACTGTGTCCCACTGTACCACCCCCTCTGCTGAGTCTGTCGTGCCGGTGGGACAGGACATATCCAGGGACGGTGATGGTGGTGTCTGGAACATTGTCTGTAAGGTATGATTCTGTGAGTGTGACTATGTCAGGCTGTTGCTTGACTAGTCTGTGAGACAGCTCTCCCAATGTTTGCACTGACCCCCAGATATTAGTGAGGAGGACTCTGCATGGTCGACAGGGCTGTTTGTGCCATTGTCTTTTCTGGAGCCTTGGTCGAAGCCAGGTGATCTGACCAGTTTTATTTCTGTCAAACCTTTTAGTGATTAGTAGAACTGAATGGTTTCAGGGGACATTTCTGATGGCTGTTGAGTGTCAACCACGCTGATGTGGGTCTGGAGTCACATGTAGACTAGGTAAGGGTGGCAGCTTTCCTTCCCTGAAGGACATTAATGAACCAGATTGGTTTTTCTGACAATCGGCAATGATTTCACAGTGATCAGTAGATTCTTAATTCCAGGTTCTTTTTTGCTAATTACTGAATTCAAATTCCACTATCTGCCATGATGGGATTTGAACCTGGATCCCCAAAACATTTGATGGGTTTCTGGATTAATAGCCTAGTGATAATACCACCAGGTCATCACCGACCTAATTCCTACGCTTTGTTTCCTCTCTGCCAACCAGTGTCCTATTCATCTCAATACACGTCCCCCAGTACCATGCACTTTAATCTTGCACATTAATCTCTTCTGTGGGATTTTGTCAAAAGTTTTCTGAAGTTCCAAATGTACTATATTGACTGGCTCCCCCTTGTCAGTAGAGTTAGAGAACTAATTAGCCAGTATCCAGGTGACTGCACATGCTGGAAAGCCCACCTACAGGTTGTTTTGAATATTAAATTGCTTCCAAATCAGAGCGAATCACAATAAACATCTGGTTAAATGGATATCTGAAGAAGGGTGTAGGCCTAAAACATCAGCCTTCCTGCTCCTCCGATGCTGCTTGGCCTGCTGTGTTCATTCAGCTCTACATCTTGGTATCTTAGACTCCAGCATCTGCAGTACCTACTGTCTCTGGTTAAACGGTCACCCGTTTTGAATGGAGGTTGATACCGGTGTGGGTTTATTAGTGATCACAGAACCATCTTTAACAAAATTCGCTCTGGACGCCAACCCTTAAGTTTGTGTAAGACCTCAGCTAGACTGAGAACCAGTACCGGGGAAACTTCACCGATTAAGGGGATAACATTCAGTTTTAGTCTCTTATCAGAAGCAGCTGGTTCAGTTACCATTGATTGTAGTAAAAGTCTCAGGCCAAAACCTGATGGGTCGCAATTGGTTGAGGAGAAAAATCGCCTTGATTGGTTTAATGTTTTTTGATAAGAAAATGGCTGACTGAGCGAAGACCTAATTAAATACCCAGAAGTTTTTCAGGAAGGTCTAGGGACTATTGAAGGAACCAAGGTCACGTTGCAGGTTGACCAGGAAGCAATTCCACAATTCTGCAAGGACCACCCAGTGCCATTGCTTTACGTGTGAAAGTAGAGGCAGAAGTGAGAAAGCTGGGAAGCGAAGGCATCATCAAACTAGTGCAATTTTCAGAATGGGCTACACCGGTCAACCCGAATGTGAAGTTCAATGAGTTGGTTTGCCTTGCGTCACATGGAAGGCTTATACACAAAACTGGTAGGGGAGCTGTCCTTCACAAAGCTGGGCATGAGCTTTGCATACCTGCAAGTTGCAGTTAGATGATGTTACCCAGACGTACGCTACAATTACTCCCCATAATGGTTTGTACCAATATACAAGACTGCCATTCGGGGCATTGTCAGTCTGTGTAATTTTCCAGTAGGTAGAACAGAGAACATAGAACATTACAGCACAGTACAGGCCCTTCGGCCCTCGATGTTGTGCCGACCTGTCATACCGATCTCAAGCCCATCTAACCTACACTATTCCATGCACGTCCATATGCTTGTCCAATGATGACTTAAATGTACCAAAAGTTGGCGAATCTACTACTGTTGCAGGCAAAGCGTTCCATTCCCTTACTACTCTCTGAGTAAAGAAACTACCTCTGATATCTGTCCTATATCTTTCACCCCTCAATTTAAAGCTATGCCCCCTCGTGCTTGCCGTCACCATCCTTGGGAAAAGGCTCTCCCTATCCACCCTATCTAACCCTCTGATTATTTTATATGTTTTAATTAAGTCACCTCTCAACCTTCTTCTCTCCAATGAAAACAGCCTCAAGTCCCTCAGCCTTTCCTCATGAGACCTTCCCTCCGTACCAGGCAACATCCTAGTAAATCTCCTCTGCACCCTTTCCAAAGCTTCCACATCCTTCTTATAATGCGGTGACCAGAACTGTACACAATACTCCAAGTGTGGCCGCACCAGAGTTTTGTACAGCTTCACCATAACCTCTTGGTTCCGGAACTCAATCCCTCTATTAATAAAAGCTAAAAGACTGTATGCCTTCTTAACAGCCCTGTCAACCTGGGTGGCAACTTTCAAGGATCTGTGTACATGGACACCGAGATCTCTCTGCTCAACTACACTACCAAGAATCTTACCATTAGCCCAGTACTTTGCCTTCCGGTTACTCCTACCAAAGTGCATCACCTCACACTTGTCTGCATTAAACTCCATTTGCCACCTCTCAGCCCAGCTCTGCAGCTTATCTATGTCTCTCTGCAACCTACAGCATCCTTCGTCACTATCCACAACTCCACCGACCTTAGTGTCGTCTGCAAATTTACTAACCCATCCTTCTACGCCCTCATCCAGGTCATTTAGAAAAATGACAAACAGCAGTGGACCCAACACTGACCCTTGCGGCACACCACTAGTAACTGCTCTCCAGGATGAACATTTCCTATCAACTACCACCCTCTGTCTTCTTTCAGCAAGCCAATTTCCGATCCAAACTGCTATATCTCCCACAGTTCCATTCCTCCGCATTTTGTACAATAGCCTACTGTGGGGAACCTGATCGAACGCCTTGCTGAAATCCATATACACCACATCAACCGGTTTACTCTCATCTACCTAGATAATAAAATGTGAGGCTGGATGGACACAGCAGGCCAAGCAGCATCTCAGGAGCACAAAAGCTGACGTTTCAGGCCTAGACCCTTATGAAGGGTCTAGGCCCGAAACGTCAGCTTTTGTGCTCCTGAGATGCTGCTTGGCCTGCTGTGTTCATCCAGCCTCACATTTTATTATCTTGGAATCTCCAGCATCTGCAGTTCCTATCATCTCTGATACTCTCATCTACCTGTTTGGTCACCTTCTCAAAGAACTCAATAAGGTTTGTGAGGCACAACCTACCCTTCACAAAACCGTGCTGACTATCCCTAATCAATTTATTCTTTTCTAGATGATTATAAACCCTATCCCTTATTCCCTTTTCCAACACTTTACCAACAACTGAAGTAAGGTTCACTGGTCTATAATTACCAGGGTTGTCTCTACTCCCCTTCTTGAACAGGGGAACCACATTTGCTATGCTCCAGTCATCTGGCACTATTCCTGTAGACAATGACGAGTTAAAGATCAATGCTAAAGGGTCGGCAATCTCCTCCCTGGCTTCCCAGAGGATCCTAAGACAAATCCCATCCGGCCCAGGTGATGGAGAACATTTTACAAGGGCTACCTGAGGCTGCCATTTATCTGGATGACATGCTAATAACAAGGAAGAGAAATAACAAGCGCTTAGAGAACTTGGACATTGTGATTGGATGTTTCTCCCAGGTGGGCGTATGCCTCAGAAAGGAAGGACGTGTGTTTCAGGCACCCCAAGTGACCTGTTGGTTTTTGAAGAGGTCACAGAAAGGTGCAATGAGGATAATGCTGTTGATGTAATATACATGTATTTTGAGAAGGACTTTGATACAGTGCCACACCTGGAAACATGAAGAGGGAGGGAATAGAGGGATATCAATCCTGTAAGCGAAGACAGTTTTAGTACAGAAGGGCAAAATATGTTGGTGCAGTCTTGGAGGGCTGAAGAGCCTGTTCCTGTGTTTTATTGTTCTTTTGTAATACCAACAACAGATCCATGAGGAGCATTATTAAAATTGGCTGACTGATAAAAAACAAACAGTAATGGTCAATGGTTATTTTTCAGGCCACAGGAAGGTTTGTAGTCGAGTTCCCCAGGGGTTGGACATGGGAACCTTGCTGACACATATTAATAAACCAGGTCTTGATGTGCAAAGGACAATGTTAATGTTTGCAGATGAGAAAAACTTGGACGAATTGTGAGCTGTGAGGAAGGCAGTGTGGAACTCCAGAAAGATATTGACAATTTGTTGGAGTTGGGCATACGTGGCAGATAAGGTTCAATACAGAGAAGTCTTTTTATAAATTTTTTTATTCATTCACAGGATGAAGGCATCACTGGCCAGGCAGCATTTATTGCCCATCGCTAATTGCCCAGAGGGCAATTCAGAGTAAACCACGTTGCTGTGAGTCTGGAGTCTCATGTGGGCCAGACCAGGTAAGAATGACAGTTTCTTTCCCTCAAGGACATTAGTGAACCGGATGGGTTTTTCCCAACAATCGACAATGGGTTCATGGTCATCAGTAGATTCTTAATTCCAGATATTTTTATTGAACTCAGATTCCACCATCTGCCATGGCATGATTTGAACGCGGGTCCCCAGAATGTTATCCAGGTCTCTGGAATAACAGTCCAGTGATATTACCATGAAGCCATTGCCTCCCCTATGAGGTGAATTGTGAGGTGAAGCACTTTGGCCGGAAGAACATTGAAAGATAATGTAAAATGGGGATGAGGTACCCCTAAAGGGGGTGGCTGAGTAAGAGGAGCTAGATGTCTCTGCACAGAAATCATTGAAGGTGGCAGGGCATGTGGAGAGAGCGGTTTATAAAGCACACACACTGTCCTTAACCTGATTAACAGAGGCACAGAGTACAAGAACAAGGAGGTGATGTTGAGCCTTTCATTCGGCGAGTAGTTTGGGGTAGAATGCACTTATGTAGAAGGATGGTGCAGGGAGATACAACTGAGGCATTCTGGAGGGTGTTGGATAGTGATGGCACACAGGGATATTGGGAAAAAGGCAGGAGATTGGCACTGGGTAATGATGTCTCTTTAAGGAACCGATATAGGTTCAGTGGTCTCTCTCCACGCTGTAATAACTGTGTGGTGCTGTGAATATCTGGTGATCTTTACCTGGTACAGGCCAACTGAGCAGCAGTCGATGCCCCGGGTCGTTTCCGGCAGACAATCCCTTTGCGTAGGAGCAGCTTGGTGAGTGTGTAAGTCATGACAGCTGAAGTTAAAATTGACGCCACAATTCCTGTCCATGCAATGTTTGAATCAGGCTTTTCTAGGCAGACAGAAGCACAAGGTCTGGTCAGAGTGGAGCTGGGCAGCCCAGGTACCATCTACAATCCGACCCCACCACCCAAGACATTTTTCCATCCCCACCCCTGTCTGCTTCCGGAGAGACCACTCTCTCCGTGACTCCCTTGTTCGCTCCACACTGCCCTCCAACCCCACTACACCCGGCACCTTCTCCTGCAACCGCAGGAAATGCTACACTTGCCCCCCACCTCCTCCCTCACCCCTATCCCAGGCCCCAAGATGACATTCCACATTAAGCAGAGGTTCACCTGCACATCTGCCAATGTGGTATACTGCATCCACTGTACCCGGTGTGGCTTCCTCTACATTGGGGAAACCAAGCGGAGGCTTGGAGACCGCTTTGCAGAACACCTCCGCTCGGTTCGCAAGAAACAACTGCACCTCCCATTCGCCAACCATTTCCACTCCCCCTCCCATTCTTTAGATGACATGTCCATCATGGGCCTCCTGCAGTGCCACAATGATGCCACCCGAAGGTTGCAGGAACAGCAACTCATATTCCGCCTGGGAACCCTGCAGCCTAATGGTATCAATGTGGACTTCACATTGTTTCAAAATCTCCCCTTCCCCAACTGCATCCCTAAACCAGCCCAGTTCGTCCCCTCCCCCCACTGCACCACACAACCAGCCCAGCTCTTCCCCTCCACCCACTGCATCCCAAAACCAGTCCAACCTGTCTCTGCCTCCCTAACCTGTTCTTCCTCTCACCCATCCCTTCCTCCCACCCCAAGCTGCACCCCCATCTACCTACTAACCTCATCCCACCTCCTTGACCTGTCCGTCTTCCCTGGACTGACCTATCCCCTCCCTACCTCCCCATCTATACTCTCTCCACCTATCTTCTTTTCTCTCCATCTTCGGTCCGCCTCCCCCTCTCTCCCTATTTATTCCAGAACCCTCACCCCATCGCCCTCTCTGATGAAGGGTCTAGGCCCGAAACATCAGCTTTTGTGCTCCTGAGATGCTGCTTGGCCTGTTGTGTTCATCCAGCCTCACATTTTATTATCTCAGCCCAGGTACCAGCTCAGTTTGTAATTGAGCTGCTGAGAGTAGACAGAGCTCCTGCTCAGGGCAGAGGAAGAGCCTCCTCATCCCATGTCGACCAGTCCCCCTCACCATGGACACAGTGCATCTCTGTTTCTATCACTGACTGCAGTTCAGGAGATCGCTACCTAGTACAACACCTACATCTCATTCCTGTCCAACACTCCATCCCGTTAATGTGCACTATCACCCTGATTACACTTTGTACATCCATCTGATCTACATACAGAACATCTGAACTAACAAGCTAACCCACAGTCAGAGAGCTGACATGCCTGGTCCTGCTGCATTCCCTCAAATTGCAATGAAGTATCAGCTTTGGTTGCAGTATAGAAAGACCAAAGAGGGGAATAAAGCTGAACATGAGGGGATTGGAGCTGACAGGTGTCCCACTGACATTGGGACAGACCGCAGGCAGCTCACAAACTCTGTTCACCTCCTCACACGGGCATTCACAACCGGGAAAACAATTCCAGTATTCTTGCTCATTACATACAATTTCTAGGGCCTGCCCAACACCAGGCCATTTAGAGAAATGATCCCTGTCTGGGTGTTGAAGGATCAGGAACAGATTCCAGGATCAGTGAGTAAGGCCAGATGCAGAGGGATCAGGAACAGATCCTGGGATCAGTGATGCAGGTCTGGGTATGGAGTGATCAGGAACAGATCCCAGTATCAAAGAACAAAGAAAATTACAGCACAGAAACAGGCCATTCGGCCCTCCAAGCCTGCGCCGATCGAGATCCTCTGTCTAACCTGTCGTCTATTTTCTAATGGTCTGTGTCCATTTGCTCCCTGCCCATCCATGTACCTGTCCAAATATATCTTAAATGACACTAACGTGTCTGCATCTACCACCTCCACCGGCAACGCGTTCCAGGCGCCCACCACCCTCTGTGTAAAGAACTTTCCACGCATATCTCCCTTAAACTTTCCTCCTCTCACTTTGAACTCATGACCCCTAGTAATTGAGTCCCCCACTCTGGGAAAAACCTTTTTGCTATCCACCCTGTCTATACCCCTCATGATTTTGTAGACCTCAATCAGGTCCCCCCTCAATCTCCATCTTTCTAATGTAAATAATCCTAATCGACTCAACCTCTCTTCATAGCTAGCACCCTCCATACCAGGCAACATCCTGGTGAACCTCCTCTGCACCCTCTCTAAAGCGTCCACATCCTTTTGGTAATGAGTGAATAAGCCAGGGTTTGGAGGGATCAGGAAATGATCCCAGGATCAGAGAGTAAAGTTGGGTGTGGAGGAATCAGGAGATCAGAGTACCATGGAATGAAGCTGGGTGTGAAAGGATCAGGAACAGATCCCAGGATCATAAAGTAAAGTTATGGTGAGGAGAGATCAGGAACAGGTCCCAGTATCAGTGAGTAGGCCAGGAAGTGGAGGGATCAGGAAATGATGCCAGGATCATTGAGTAAGGCTGGGTGTGGAAGGATCAGAAACAGAACACAGGATCAATAAGAGATAATGGGAACTGCAGATGCTGGAGAATCCAAGGTAACAAAGTGTGGAGCTGGATGAACACAGCAGGCCAAGCAGCATCTCAGGAGCACAAAAGCTGACGTTTCGGGCCTAGACCCTTCATCAGAGAGAGGGGGATGGGGAGAGGGAACTGGAATAAATAGGAAGAGAGGGGGAGGCGGACCGAAGATGGAGAGAAAAGAAGATAGGTGGAGAGGAGAGTATAAGTGGGGAGGTAGGGAGGGGATAGGTCAGTCCAGGGAAGACGGACAGGTCAGGGAGGCGGGATGAGGTTAGTAGGTAGGAAATGGAGATGCGGCTTGAGGTGGGAGGAGGGGATGGGTGAGAGGAAGAACTGGTTAGGGAGGCGGGGACAAGCTGGGCTGGTTTTGCGGTGCAGTGGGGGAAGGGGCAATTTTGAAGCTTGTGAAGTCCACTTTGATACCATTGGGCTGCAGGATTCCCAGGCGGAATATGACTTGCTGTTCCTGCAACCTTTGGGTGGCATCATTGTGGCACTGCAGGAGGCCCATGATGGACATGTTGTCTGAGGAATCGGAGGGGGAGTTGAAATGGATCGTGACTGGGAGGTGCAGTTGTTTACTGCAAACCGAGCAGAGGTGTTCTGCAAAGCGGTCTCCAAGCCTCCGCTTGGTTTCCCAATGTAGAGGAAGCCACACCGGGTACAATGGATACAGTATATCACATTGGCAGATGTGCAGGTGAACCTCTGCTTAACATGGAAAGTCATCTTGGGGCCTGGGATGGGGTGAGGGAGGAGGTGTGGGGGCAACTGTAGCCCTTCCTTTGGTTGCAGGGGAAGGTGCCGGGTGTGGTGGGGTTGGAGGGGAGTGTGGAGCAGACAAGGGAGTCACGGAGAGAGTGGTCTCTCTGGAAGGCAGACAAGGGTGGGGATGGAAAAATGTCTTGGGTGGTGGGGTCAGATTGTAGATGGCGGAAGTGTCGGAGGATGATGGGTTGTATCCGGAGGTTGGTGGGGTGGTGTGTGAGAACGAGGGGGATCCTCTTGGTGCAGTTGTTACGGGGGCAGGGTGAGAGGGACGCATTGCGGGAAATGCAGGAGACCGGTCAAGGGCGTTCTCGATCACTGTGGGGTGAAAGTTGCGGCCATTGTAAAACGTGGACATCTGGGATGTGCGGGAGTGGAATGCCTCATCCTGGGAGCAGATGCGGCGGAGGCGGAGGATTTGGGAATAGGTGATGGAATTTTTGCAGGAATGTGGGTGGGAGGAGGTGTATTCCAGGTAGCTGTGGGAGTCGGTGGGCTTGAAATAGACATCAGTTTCTAGCTGGTTCCCTGAGATGGAGACTGAGAGGCCCAGGAAGGTGAGGGATGTGTTGGAGATGGCCCAGGTGAACTTGGGTTTGGGGTGGAAGGTGTTGGTGAAGTGGATGAACTGTTCGAGCTCCTCTTGGGAGCAAGAGGCTGCGCCAATACAGTCATCAATGTGACGGAGGAAGAAGTGGGGTTTGGGGCCTGTGTAGGTGCAGAAGAGGGAATCTTCCACGTAACCTACAAAGAGGCAGGCATAGCTGGGGCCCATGCGGGTACCTATGGCCACCCCTTTGATTGGTTGTGGAATGATCAGGAACAGATCTTAAATTAGTGCATAGAGCTGGTTGTAGAGTGATTGGGAACTAATCCCAGGATTAGTGAGTAAGGCTGGGTGCTGAAGAATCAGGAACAGATCTTGGGATCAGTGATTCAGGTCTGGGTATTGAGGGATCGGTAACAGATACTGTGACGCTGTCCTTTCAGATAAACTCTCTGACTGAACTTTGATCATCTCTCACTTTGTGTGATTGGCTGCAGGACTAGTTTTTCTATTAGTTTCCGAGAAGCTGTTTACCACATTTCGTTTTTGTTTGTGGATCGATACAAACATCATTTGTTGCTGTTCAGAGAAGAGATTTCTTACCTGTGGTACTTTTGATACGTGTCACTGTTGTCCACGGCGATGTCGCTGTGGAAAGTAACAAAGATCCTGTGTAAACGTGCAATGATGCTGCTGTGCTCATGAGCTCGGAGTTTGTGAATCTGACAAGGATTAACTTCCTGGTAGCTAACCCTGACAGAGTCCACAGCCTGACCCTCAGAAAGCTTTTGTTCCAGGAACTGCTGCTACACTTTCCACAGGAGTAGGCTTCACCACAATAATAAGTCCAGGAAAATCCGAATCTCAAACCTTCCCATCCTAGAATATTTAGCAATTGCCTTCAACAAGAATGTAATAGAACAGGCGGTGCACCATGTGGTAGGTTTTCACCATAAAGTTCCAATTCGTGCAAAACTTTGGAAACTGTGCTTAAGTGTGTGTCTTGGTTTCATGACCTTGAGATAGCCTTATGGACATTTAGAACACACAACATAGAACGCTACAGCGCAGAACAGGCCCTTCGGCCCTCGATGTTGCGCCGACCTGTGAACTAATAGTGTAGGTTAGATGGGCTTGAGATCGGTATGGCGGGTTGGCACAACATTGAGGGCCGAAGGGCCTGTACTGTGCTGTAATGTTCTATGTTCTATATTCTAGGTAACATCATCAGTGAGCCTCCGATGAAGCGCAGGTGTATATCCCGCTTTCTATTTATCTGTTTAGGTTTCCTTGGGTTGGCGATGTCATACCAGAACCACTATCCACTACATCAAAGACATTTCTATGTTCTAACCTAAGCCCCTCCCCCTGCACTATCCCATCATTATCCATCTGCTTATCCAAGGACTGTTTAAATGCCCCCAATGTGGCTGCATTAACTACATTGGCAGGCAGGGCATTCCACACCCTTACCATTCTCTGAGTAAAGAACCTGCCTCTGATATCTGTCTTAAATCTATCACCCCTCAATTTGTAGCTGTGCCCCCTTGTACAAGCCGACGTCATCATCCTCGGAAAAAGACTCTCACTGTCCACCCTATCTAATCCTCTGATCATCTTGTATGTCTCTGTTAAATCTCCTCTTAGCCTCCTTCTCTCCAATGAGAACAGACCCAAGTCCCTCAGCCTTTCTTCATAGGGCCTGCGCTCCAGACCAGGCAACATCCTGGTAAATCTCCTCTGTACCTTTTCCAATGCTTCCACATCCTTCCTGTAATGGGGTGACCAGAACTGCACGCAATATTCCAAGTGAGGCCACACTAGCATTTTACCTGCACTCACCTTTGTAGAAAGTCTCTAAAGTGGCTGATGTTCACTCCAACTCGAGGGGGCATAAGGATTAAGTGCTGGGGTCAGATAGGAGGTGACAATAGAGGAGCTTGTCTCATTTGTTCAGGTACATTTTAAAATCTCTAGCTCTCATCCTTCATCCTTCCATCAATTTCTTCTCACCCACTCCCCAGGCCATCCCCAGGGCCCATGCCTACAAACACCAAATCAACATCAATTCCCCAAGATCCTAATTGACCTGGCCCCACACCTCACCTCCTCATTTTTGTCAGCTCCTCATAGCCCTCAACTCCTCTTTAAACACTTTCATTGGTCTAGCCTCCACAACTCTCTGTGGTAACCTCAGTCAGGGACTGTCCAGTAAACAAGCAGTTTTCACAAGTCACCTGATTACTCAGTAATAAAGTAAACTTTGAGACTAGCTCACGGGTACATGACAACGCAAACCAGCAGTGACTCACCATCATTTACCTCTTAATCCCTGAAGTCCCAGTGTCAGGGCTCCTCCATGCTTGTTGCTTTGATACTCAAACTCTGTCTGTGCTAACCCATATGCTCTCACTGCTTCATCTCTGCCACTCTTGAACATCTGAACCAGGAGCAGGAGGAGGCCATTCAGCCCCTTGAGGCCGTTGCATCATTCAATAAGATCCTTGGCTGACCCAGTTCTAACCCCAAACGCACATTCCCACCAATTCCTGATAACCTTTCAGCCTCTTTGCTGAACAAGAATCCATCTGCCTCTGCCTCAATCATATTCAAGGGCTCTGCCTCCACCAACTTTTCTGAAAGAGGGGTTTAAAGATTCATGAGCTTCGGAGAAACAGGATTCGCCTCTTCTCTGTTTGAAACAGGAGATCCCTGAGTTTTAAAAGTGACAAAACTCCAATCTAGATTCTCTCTCAAGATTCATAGATTCATACAGCGCAGAAAAAGCCATTCGGCCCATCGAGTTTGTACCAACCTAATTACCACTAAAGGTTGGCTAATCCCAATTTCCTGCACTTTTCCCATATCCTTGAAAGTTGTAACAGTTGAAGTGCTCACCTTAATATCTTTTAAATGTTGCATGTTTCCATGCTCCTTCCCAGTCAGTACATTCCAGATTCCCACCAACAACCACTGTGCGAATTTTTTTCCCGAAATCCCCTCTGAACTGCCTTCCTGTTACTCTAAAACTATGCCCCAAAGTGACTGACCCTTCAACCAAGGGGAACAGCTGCTCCCTATTCACTCTGTCCATGCCCCACATAATACATCTCTTATACACCTCTTACACACCCCAATCATGTTGCCTCTCAGTCATCTCTGCTCTAAAGAAAACAGCCCAAACCTATCGAGTGTCTCCTTAAAGCTCAATTTGTCCAGCCCAGGCAACATTCTGGTGAACCTCTTTGGTACCCCATCTAGTGCTATTGCATGCTTCCTGTAGTGCGGTGCCCAGAACTGGACACAGTACTCCAGCTGTGGCCTGACCAACACTCTGTACAACACTAACACTACCTCCTTGCTCTTATACTGTCTGCCACAACTGATGAAAGCCAGTGTCCCATATGCCTTCTTAACAATCCTATTCATGTGTCTGCAGGGATCTGTGAATAATCATTCCAAGATCCCTCTGTTCCTCTCAGTTACCCAGTGTCCTGCCATTCATTAAATACCGCCTCTTCTTCTTTCTTTTTCCAAAGTGCATCACCTTAAACTTTATCAGGGTTCAATACCATCTGCCACTGCTCTGCCCATCTGGCCAACACATCCATATCTTCCTGTCACCTACAACTATCTTCTCCACTATTAGCCACTCTAGCAATATTGATGTCATTTGCATATTTGTTGAACATTCCCTACATCTTCATCTCTATCGTTCACGTGTCTAACAAACAATAAGGGTCCAAGTACTGATCCTTGTGGTACACCACTAGACACTGGTCTCCAGCCACTCAAACAGCCTTCTCCCACTGCCCTTTGTGTCCTGTTACTGAGCCAGTTTCTGATCCATCTCTCCAGGTTTCCCCCAAATCCATGTGCTTTCACCTTCTCAATGAACCAGTCTCCCATGTGGGACCTAATTAAAAGCTTTGCTGAAATCTATATAAGCTACATTAACTGCACTTCCCTCATCCATTATGCTTGGTTCCATTTTCTAAAAGTTCTAACAAATTTGTTAGGCATGACCTCACTCTGACAAAACCATGCTGACTATCCCTCATCGACCCATGATTTTCCAAGTGAGTATTAATTTCATCCTTCAGAATTTTCTCCAATAATTTCCCTGCCACTGACATGAGACTCACCGGTCTGTAATTTCCTGGTTCATCTCTATCACCCTTCTTGAAAGTGGAACCACATTAGTCGTCCTCCACTCCTCTGGCACTTCCCCTGTGGCCAGAGAACAATAAGTATAAGGGCAACAGGAGTGTACTCATGAGGGAAGTCAGGAAGTAAAAAGGGGACATGAGATAGCTTTGGCAAATAGGGTTAAGGAGAACCCAAAGAGTCTGTACAAGTACATTAAAGACAAAAGAGTAACCAGGGACAGAATAGAATCTCTTAACAATTAGCAAGCCTGCTTATGTGTGGAACCAAGGGAGATGGGTGAGATGCTAAACAAATACTTTGCAACAGTACTTATTGTGGAGAATAACAGAGAAGCAAGAGAAGCAAGAGAACTTGAGGAAATAAATATGACATCTTGAAAAGTGTCCATTTTACAGAGGAGGAGGTGCTGCACGTCTTGAAATGCATCAGTATTTTCCCTGAAAGCTGCCACCCAGGTGGATAGAATTGTTGAGCAGGCATATGGTGTGTTGGCTTTCATTAATAGAGAGATTGAGTTCAAGAGCCGTGAAGTTATGCCCCAGCTATTCAAAAGCCTGGTTCGGCCACATCTGGAGTATCGTGTCCAGTTCTGGTCACCTCATTACAGGGAAGATGTGGAAGCACTGGAAAAGGTGCAGAGGAGATTTACCAGGATGTTGCCTGGAATGGAGGGAATGTCTCACAAGGAAAGGTTGAGAGAGCTCGGGCTTTTCTCTTTAGAATGACGCAGGATGAGAGGTGACTTGATAGAAGTGTCCAAAATGATCAGAAGTATAGATAGAGTAGACAGCCAGAGACTTTTTCCTGGGGTGGAGGTAGCTATTATGAGGGGGCATAATTTTAAAGTGAGTGGAGGTAGATATAGGGAAGACATCAGAGGTAGGTTCTTCACTCAGAGAGTGGTCGGGGTGTGGAATGCATTGCCGGAGAGGGTAGTGGAGTTGGCCTCATTAGGGGCATTTAAGCAGCTATTAGATAGGCATATGGACAATAGTATAAGGTAGGGGTGGAGGTTAGATAGACCTTAGGTTTAGGGTAAAAGTTCGGCACAACATTATGGGCCGAAGAGCCTGTACTGTGCTGTTCTGTTCTGTGTTCTATAATTAGGCAGTAGCTGGGGAGTGTTAATTGGGAGGAACTGTTATCAGGCAAGTCCACATTTGACATGTGGGAATTGTTTAAAATCCTGCTGGGGAGAGTTCAAGATCGGCATGTTCCAGTAAGGGGGAAGGACAAGGATGGTCAGGGAAGGGACCTTGGATAATGAGAGAGGCTGAGAATTTAGTCAAAATGGAAAAAGAAGGATGTATAAGGTTTAAGAAGCTAAAATCGAACAGGGCCCGTGAAGAATATAAGGAAAGCAGGAAAGAACTGAAGCAGGGAATTAGGAGATTAAGAAAGGGCCATGAAATGACCTTGGCAAGTAGGCTTAAAGAGAATCCTAAGGCAGGGCCACTCAAAGATAGAGATAGACGAAGCTGATGTGCTGAAAATTTTGTCAAACATTAAGATTGACAAGTCGCCAGGCCCGGATCAGATTTGTCCTCGGCTGCTTTGGGAAGCGAGAAATGCAATTGCTTCGCCACTTGCGAAGATCTTTGCATCCTCGCTCTCCACTGGAGTCGTACCTGAGGACTGGAGAGAGGCAAATGTAATTCCTCTCTTCAAGAAAGGAAATAGAGAAATCCCCGGCAACTATAGACCGGTAAGTCTCACGTCTGTCGTCTGCAAGGTGTTAGAAAGGATTCTGAGGGATAAGATTTATGACCATCTGGAAGAGCATGGCTTGATCAAATACAGTCAACACGGCTTTGTGAGGGGTAGGTCATGCCTTACAAACCTTATCGAGTTTTTTGAGGATGTGACTAGAAAAGTTGATGAGGGTCGAGCTGTGGATGCGGTGTATATGGACTTCAGTAAGGCATTTGATAAGGTTCCCCATGGTAGGCTCATTCAGAAGGTCAGGAGGAATGGGATACAGGGGAACTTAGCTGCTGGGATACAGAATTGGCTGGCCAACAGAAGACAGCGAGTGGTAGTAGAAGGAAAATATTCTGCCTGGAAGTCAGTGGTGAGTGGGGTTCCACAGGGCTCTGTCCTTGGGCCTCTACTGTTTGTAATTTTTATTAATGACTTGGACGAGGGAATTGAAGGATGGGTCAGCAAGTTTGCAGACAACACAAAGGTCGGAGGTGTCGTTGACAGTGTAGAGGGCTGTTGTAGGCTGCAGCGGGACATTGACAGGATGCAGAGATGGGCTGAGAGGTGGCAGATGGAGTTCAACCTGGATAAATGCGAGGTGATGCATTTTGGAAGGTCGAATTTGAAAGCTGAGTACAGGATTAAGGATAGGATTCTTGGCAGCGTGGAGGAACAGAGGGATCTTGGTGTGCAGATACATAGATCCCTTAAAATGGCCACCCAAGTGGACAGGGTTGTTAAGAAAGCATATGGTGTTTTGGCTTTCATTAACAGGGGGATTGAGTTTAAGAGTCGTGAGATCTTGTTGCAGCTCTATAAAACTTTGGTTAGACCGCACTTGGAATACTGCGTCCAGTTCTGGGCGCCGTATTATAGGAAAGATGTGGATGCTTTGGAGAGGGTTCAGAGGAGGTTTACCAGGATGCTGCCTGGACTGGAGGGCTTATCTTATGAAGAGAGGTTGACTGAGCTCGGTCTCTTTTCATTGGAGAAAAGGAGGAGGAGAGGGGACCTAATTGAGGTATACAAGATAATGAGAGGCATAGATAGAGTTGATAGCCAGAGACTATTTCCCAGGGCAGAAATGGCTAGCACGAGGGGTCATAGTTTTAAGCTGGTTGGTGGAAAGTATAGAGGGGATGTCAGAGGCAGGTTCTTTACGCAGAGAGTTGTGAGAGCATGGAATGCGTTGCCAGCAGCAGTTGTGGAAGCAAGGTCATTGGGGTCATTTAAGAGACTGCTGGACATGTATATGGTCACAGAAATTTGAGGGTGCATACATGAGGATCAATGGTCGGCACAACATTGTGGGCTGAAGGGCCTGTTCTGTGCTGTACTGTTCTATGTTCTATGTTCTAAAGTTAAGGGAGAGGACTTATGCTTAGAGGCAGAGGACGTGGGTGAGATCCTAAATGAGTACTTTGTATCGGTATTAACCGAGGAGACAGATGCAGGGGACAGTGAGATTAGTGTGGAGCATGCTAATATGCTGGGATATTTTGACACCAAGAAAGAAGTGATGTTGGGTCTTTTGAAGAACTTTAAGGGTGATAAATCCCCAGGGCCCGATGATATCTAACACAAGTTGTTGGGAGAGGCAAGAGAGAAGATGACTTAGATGTAAATATAGATGAGTGGGTTAGTACAGATAATGGGAACTGCAGATGCTGGAGAATCCAAGATAACAAAGTGTGGAGCTGGATGAACACAGAAGGCCAAGCAGCATCTTAGGAGCACAAAAGCTGACATTTCGGGCCTAGAACCTTCATCAGAAAAGGGGCATGGAGAGAGGTTTCTGAAATAAATAGGGAGAGAGGGGGAGGCCGACCGAAGATGGAGAGAAAAGAAGGTAGATGGAGAGCAGAGTATAGGTGGGGAGGTGGGGAGGGGATAAGTCAGTCCGGGGAGGACGGACAGGTAGATGGGGAAGGGGTCAGTGGAGGGAGGGTTCAGCTCCCAGTTAAAGAAGTAAGCACAGAGGCGAAGGCGGCGGAAAAGCTGCTCGATGTCCAAACGTCTTCAGGACATGGTTGACCAGTTTCAAGGCTGAAGAACTGACAAGAAAGTTAGAACACAGAACATAGAACATTACAGCACAGTACAGGACCTTCGGCCCTCGATGTTGTGCCGACCTGTCAAACCGATCTCAAGCCCATCTAACCTACACTATTCTATGTACGTCCGTATGCTTATCCAATGACGGCTTAAATGTACCTAAAATTGGCGAATCTACTACCGTTGCAGGCAAAGCGTTCCATTCCCTTACTACTCTCTGAGTTGCAGTGGGAGAGTGATTCCCTGAGGTTGGTCCGGAGGGAGGAGGGTAACTTCTTCAGGCTGGGCGTCCCTGGAAGAGGCTTCGCAGTGAGGTTAAAATTGTGCAGCAGTTCCCATTAGCACTGATACAATTTTAACGTCACTGCGAAGCCTCTTCCAGGGATGAAGAAGTTACCCTCCTCCGTCTGGACCAACCTCAGGGGATCTCTCTCCCACTGCAACTCTCTTGTCATCTCTTCAGCCTTGAAACTGCTCGACCATGTCCTGAAGACGTTTGGACATCGAGCAGTTTTTCAGCCGCCTTCGCCTCCACGCTTACTTCTTTAACCGGGAGCCTAACCCTCCCTCCACTGACCCCTTCCTCGCCTACCTGTCCATCCTCCCCGGACTGACCTATCCCCTCCCCACCTCCCCACCCATACTGTCCTCTCCACCTATCTTCTTTTCTCTCCATCTTCGGTCCGCCTCCCCCTTTCTCCCTATTTATTCCAGAACCCTCTCCCCATTCCCCTCTCTGATGAAGGGTCTAGGCCCAAAACGGCAGCTTTTGTGCTCCTGAGATGCTGCTTGGCCTGTTGTGTTCATCCAGCTCCACACTTTGTTATCTTTGCTATATCACGTGTTTCATTAACACAAGAGAGTAGTAAGGGAATGGAACGCTTTGCCTGCAACGGTAGTAGATTCGCCAACTTAAGGTACATTTAAGTCGTCATTGGACAAGCATATGGACGTACATGGAATAGTGTAGGTTAGATGGGCTTGAGATCGGTATGACAGGTCGGCACAACATCGAGGGCCGAAGGGCCTGTACTGTGCTGTAATGTTCTATGTTCTATGTCAATTGGCTGTAACTTGACTGATGGATAGTGGACACCGTTTGTATCACACCAACTTTCTGCTGTACTAGTATAGTGATTTTCTGTAGCGATTCTACTACACTGATTTTCGATGGTGATTTTCTATGGCGCAATTTTCTATAGCACGAGGTCACACAAAAACACAACCTCACTATAAAGAAGAGCTCCCTGGTTTGCATTCAATTCTGACTGCAACATTCCAGGAAGAATGTGGAGGCTTTGGAGAGGGTGCTGAAAGGGTTTACCAGGATGCTGCCTGGATTAGCGGGTAGGAGCTATAAGGAAAGGCTGGAAAAGCTCAGGTTGTTTTCTCCAGAGCAGTGGAGGTTGAGGGGAGATTTGATCGAAGTCTGTCGCCTTACAGGCAATTCTGTAACACAATAGTTATGTTCTTGTGTGACCTTGCTGTTTAGAAAATCGTGTTTTCGGGAAGTCACTATAGAAAAATCTCAATACCTGTACAGCAGAAAGTTTACATTATCCAAACAGCATCCATTATTTATCAATCACTTCACAGCCAATTTGCGTTAACGAAACATGCATTATAGCAGAAATACCTGTATGAGATGCAAAGATGGGGTTGATGGTTTAGAATAATTTTCCCAGAGTTGAAATGTCTAATACTAGAGGGCACATATTTAAGGTGGGAGGGGAAAGTTCAAAGGAGATGTGATTGGCAAGCTTTTTAACACAGAGAGTGGTCAATGTCTGGAACATGCTGACAGGGGTGATGGTGGAGGTAGATACTATAGGATATTTAAGGGACTTTTAGATAAGCCATGAACATGTAAGGAATGGAAGGATACAGCCCAAGGGCAGGGAGGAAGAATTGGTTTGATTTGGCATCATGTTCAGCACAACATCGGGGCTAAAGGGCCCGTTCCTGTGCTGTTCTGTTCTATGTTCCATGTTCTAAAGGTGGATAAATCCCTGGAACCTGATCAGTTGTACGCTAGAACCCTATGGGAAGTGAGGAAAGTGATTGCTAGGCCCCTTGCTGAGATATTTGCATCATCAATAGGCACGGATGAAATGCTGGAAGACTGGAGGTTGGCTAAGGTGGTACCACTATTTTGGAAAGGTGGTAAGGAAAAGCCAGGGGACTATAGACCAGTGAGCCTGACAGTGGTGGTGGGCACATTGTTGGAGAGGATTTTGAGGGACAGAATTTGTATGTATTTGGAAAGACATGGATTGATTAAGGATAGTCAACATGGCTTTGTCCATGGGATATCATGTCTCACTAACTTGATTGAGTTTTTTGAAGAAGTAACAAAGAGGATTGATGAGGGCAGAGTGGTGGGCATGATCTATATGAGCCTCAGTAAGGTGTTCATCAAGGTTCCTCATGGTGGACTGATTAGCAAGGATAGATCACATGGAATACAGGGAGAACTAGCTATTTCAATACAGAACTGAGTCAAAGATAGGACGTGGAGAGTGATAGTGGAGGGATGCTTTTCAAATTGGAGGCCTGTGACAATGTGCTGCAGGCATTGGTGCTGGTTCACTGCTTTTCATCATTTATATAAATGATTCGGGTGTGAATATAGGAGGTATGGTTTGTGAATTTGCAGATGCCTCCAAAAGTGGAGGTGTAGTGGACAGCAAACAAGGTTACCTCAGAATACAACTGTACCTTGATCAAATGGGCCTATGAGCTGAGGAGTGACAGATGGAGTTTAATTTAGATAAATGTGAGGTTCTGCATTTTGGAAAGGCAGATCAGGGCAGGGCTGACACACTCAGTGGTAAGGACCTGGGGAATGCTACTTAACAAAGGGAGCATGGTTGAAAGTGGAGTTACAGGTAGACAGGATAGTGAAGAAGGCATTCTGTACGCTTGCCTTTATTGGTCAGTGCGTTGAGTATAGGAGTTGGGAGGGTCATGTTGCAGCTGTATAGAACATTGGTTAGGCCACTTTGGAATACTGCAATCAATTCTGGTCTCCCTGCTAGAGGAAGGATGTTGTGAAACTTAAAAAGGCTCAGAAAAGATTTACAAGGATGTTGCCAGGAGAGGCTGAATAGGCTGAGGCTATTCTCCCTGGACAATTGGAGGCTGAGGGGTGACCTTAGAGAGGTTTATAAAATTATGAGGTGCATGGATAGGGTGAATAGTCAAGATCTTTTCCCTGGGGTGGGGGAGTCCAAAACAAGAGGACATACGTTGAAGCTGAGAGGGGAAAGATTTAAAAGGGACCTACGGGGCAATCTTTTCTTGCAGAGGGTGGTACATACATGGAATGAGCTGCCAGAGGAAGCGGTGGTTGGTACAATTACAACATTTAAAAGGCATCAGGATAGGAAAATGATTAGGAAGAGTTAAGACCATAAGACATAGAAGTGGAAGTAAGGCCATTTAGCCCATCAAGTCCACTCCGCCATTTAAATCATGGCTGATGGGCATTTCAACATCACTTCCCTGCACTCTCCCCGCAGCCCCTGATTCCTTCTGAGATCAAGAATTTATCGATCTCTGCCTTGACGGCATCCAACGTCCCGACCTCCACTGCACTCTGTGGCAATGAATTCCACAGGCCCACCACTCTCTGGCTGAAGAAATGTCTCCTCATTTCAGTTTTAAATTTACTCCCTCTAATTTTAAGACTGTGCCCACGGGTCCTAGTCTCCCCGCCTAACGGAAACAACTTCCCAGCGTCCACCCTTTCTGAACCATACATTATCTTGTAAGTTTCTATTAGATCTCCCCTCAACCTTCTAAACTCTAATGAGTACAATCCCACGATCCTTAGCCATTCATCATACGTTAAACCTACCATTCCAGGGATCATCCATGTGAATCTCCGCTGGACACGCTTCAGGGCTAGTATGTCCTTCCTGAGGTGTGGGGCCCAAAATTGGACACAGTATTCTAAATGGGGCCTAACTAGAGCCTTATAAAGCCTCAGAAGCACATCACTGCTTTTCTATTCCAACCCTCTTGAGATAAACGACAACATTACATTTGCTTTCTTAATTACGGACTCAACCTACAAGTTAACCTTTTGAGAACCCTGGACCAACACTCCCAGATCCCTTTGCACTTCTGATTTGTGAATTTTCTCACCGTTTAGAAAATAGTCCATGCCTGTATTCTTTTTTCCAAAGTGCAAAACCTCACATTTGCTCACATTGAATTTCATCAGCCATTTCCTGTGCCACTCTCCTAAACTGTCTAAATCTTTCTGCAGCTTCCCCACCTCCTCAGTACTACCTGCCTGTCCACCTATCTTCGTATCATCGGCAAACGTCACTAGAATGCCCCCAGTTCCTTCATCCAGATCATTAATATATAAGGTGAACAGCTGTGGCCCCAACACTGAACCCTGCGGGACACCACTCGTCACCGGTTGCCATTCCGAAAAAGAGACTTTTATCCCAACTCTCTGACTTCTGTCAGACAGCCAATCCTCAATCCAAGCCAGTAGCTCACCTTGAACACCATGGGCCCTCACCTTGCTCAGCAGCCTCCCGTGAGGCACCGTATCAAAGGCTTTCTGGAAGTCTAGATAGATAACATCTACTGGGTTTCCCTGGTCTAACATACTTGTTACCTCTTCAAAGAATTCTAACAGGTTTGTCAGGCACGACCTCCCCTTACTAAAACCATGCTGACTTGTTCTAATCTGACCCTGCACTTCCAGGAATTTAGAAATCTCATCCTTGACAATGGATTCTAGAATTTTACCAACTACCGAGGTTAGGCTAATTGGCCTATAATTTTCCATCTTTTGTCTTGATCCTTTCTTAAACAAGGGAGTTACAACAGCAATTTTCCAATCATCTGGGACTTTCCCTGACTCCAGTGACTTTTGAAAGATCACAACCAAAGCCTCCGCTATTTCCTCAGCCACCTCCCTCAGAACTCGAGGATGTAGCCCATCGGGGCCAGGAGGTTTATCAATTTTTAGACCCTTTAGCTTTTCTAGCACTTTCTCTTTTGTAATGCCTACCGTATTCACCTCTGCCCCCTGGCTCTCCCTAATTGTTGGCATACTACTCATGTCTTCCACTGTGAAGACTGACGCAAAGCACTTATTAAGTTCTTCAGCTATTTCCTTATCTCCCATCACTAGCCTTCCAGCATCAATTTGGAGTGGCCCAATATCTACCTTTGCCTCTCGTTTGTTTCTTATGTATTGAAAGAAGCTTTTACTATCATTTCTAATATTACTAGCTAGACTACCTTCATATTTGATCTGCTCCTTCCTTATTACCCACTTTGTTATCCTCTGTCTCCGCCTTCCTGATCTTCTGATTTCCCAGTGCTCTTGGCCACTTTATAGGCTGTCTCTTTTTCTTTGATATATTTCCTGACTTCCTTTGTCAGCCATGGCTGTCTAATCCCACCCTGGATAATCTTTCTCTTCTTTGGGATGAACCTCTGTACTGTGTCCTCAATTACACCCAGAAACTCCTGCCATTGTTGCTCTACTGTCTTCCCCGATAGGCTCTGCTTCCAGTCGATTTTCGTCAATTCCTCTCTCATGCCCCTGTAATTACCTTTATTTAACTGTAACACCATTACATCCCATTTTGCCTTCTCTTTTTCATACTGCAGACTGAACTCGGCCATATTATGATCGCTGCCTCCTAAGTGTTCCCTTACTTTAAGGTCTTTTATAAAGTCTGGCTCATTACATAGCACTAAGCCCAGAATAGCCTGCTCCCTTGTGGGCTCCATCACAAGCTGTTCCAAAAAGCTATCCTGCAAACATGCCATGAATTCTCTTTCTTTGGATCCACCAGCAACATTATTCACCCAATCCACCTGCATATTCAAGTCCCCCATTATCACCATGACCTTGCCTTTCTGACATGCCCTATCTATTTCTCGGTGCATCTTGCACCCCTGATCACTGTTAGGAGGTCTGTACGTAACTCCCATTATAGCTTTTTTTTTGCCTTTGTGGTTCCTCAATTCCACCCACACAGACTCCACATCTTCTGACCCTGTGTCATTCAGTGCTGTCGATTGAATTCCATTCTTAACTAACAAGGCAACCCCACCCCCTCTGCCCACCTCCCTGTCTTTTCGATATGTTGTGAATCCTTGGATGTTTAATTGCCAGCCCTGAGCTCCCTGCAACCATGTCTCTGTGATGCCTACCACATCATAATCATTCAAGAGGATTTGTGCTGTTAATTCATCTACTTTGTTGCGAGTACTACGAGCATTTAGATAAAGTGCCCTTAATGCTAGCTTTCTTATCATTATTAGAGAGGTTGGAAATCCCAAGATGTCTTAAGCTATCCTTCCTTTTTGCTGTATTCCTAGTCTGCCTCGAGTTTAAATCCACCTGTACAAATGCTATCCTGTTGCTTATCTTTCCATTTAACTCCATACTCCCTGTCTCTTTCACTTTCCCTTCCCTCCGACTCAGAAGTTTAAAGTCCTACTGACCACCCTATTTACCCTTTTTGCTCGAACACTGGTTCCAGATTGGTTCAGGTGGACACCGTCCCGATGGTACAGATCCCCTGGTTCCAAAACTGATGCCAATGCCCCATGAAATGGAATCCCTCTTTCCCACACCAATCCCTTAGCAACGTGTTTACTTCCCTAACTTTCTTTTCCCTCTGCCAATTGGCACGTGGCTCGGGCAGTAATCCGGAGATTATGGCCCTTGAGGACCTGTACTTCAATTTCTTTCCTAGTGCTCCATAATTCCCGAACAAGTCCTCTACTCTGGCTTTGCCTAAGTTGTTAGTCCCAACGTGGACCACAGCAACTGGATCCTCCCCCTCCCGCCCCAATATCCTTTCAACCCGGTCGGAGATGTCCCACACCCTGGCACCGGGCAGGCAACGCACCATGCAGTCAAAAGGGATATGGACCAAATGCAGGTAAATTGGATTAAAAATCAAAATAAAAACAGATGCTGTAAATCAGGAACAAAAACAAAGTTGCTGGAAAAGCTCAGCAGGTCTGGCAGCATCTGTGAAGGGAAAAACAAAATTAACGTTTCAGGTCCAGTGACCCTTCCTCAGAACTGGGGAGTTCTGACCTGAAACGCTAACTCTGTTTTCTCCTTCACAGACACTGCCAAACCTGCTGAGCTCTTCCAGCAACTTTGTTTTTGGTGCTGGTAAATGGGACTAGATTAATTTAGGAATTTGGTTGGCATGGACGAGTTGGAGTGAGGGATCTGTTTCTGTGCTGTATAGCTATGATTCTACGTGATTCTACGACTCTAAAAATTTATGTCAGAACCGGTGCAATTTCCTGCCTTGCAAGGCCCACCTCCCCCACCCCCCACCCAAATCCCCACCAACAACAGCCTGGGATGGAATGCATCTGGTCCAGGGGATTTGTTTATTTTTAAGCCTGACAGACCCTCTAATACATCCCCATTTCCTTTGTCAAACTGTGCAAGTTCCTCATACTTCCTTTTCCTGAATTCCATACCTATGTTCTCCTTTTCCAGAGTACAGCCTGAAGAGAAGTATTCATTCAACCCCCTTCCAATATCCAGCAGCATCACACACAGAAATTTCCCCCTTTGTCCCTACTGGGCCCTACTCTTTTCCAGGTTAACCTCTTCCCTTTATTGTATTTATAAAATGTCTTCGGATTCTCCTGAATCCTGTTTGCAAGTCCTTTTCCATGCCTCCTTCTTGCTCTTCTAACTGCTTTCTTAAATTCCTTCCTGTATGTCCCATTTTCTTCTACAGCTGTAGCTGAATGGTTCCACATTGGGCTTGTTAAATGTCCTACATTTCTGCTTTATCCAGTCCTGAACTGTCCTAGGCACCCAGAGTTCTCTGAACCTATTGCTCCTACATTTCCCTCTGAAGGGTACATGTTGGACCTGTACTCTCCCTAGCTCCGTTTTCAATGCCTGCCCCCAACACCGCCATTACTCTGCTGTAGACCTATCACAAGAAGCTGTTCCCAGTCAACTGTGACTGGGTATTTTAATAAAATCTGCCTTCCCCCAGTCCAAAGCCACCTTTTGCAGGTCACCTTTCTCCTTGTTAAAAACAAATTTGAACTCTACTGTGTTATGGTCACTATCAACTAAATGCTCCCCCACTGCGACATCAAACACTTGTCTGGCTTCTTTCCCCAGAACCAGATCCATCACTGCACCAACCTAGGCTGCAGCGGGACATTGACAGGATGCAGAGATGGGCTGAGAGGTGGCAGATGGAGTTCAACTGGATAAATGCGAGGTGATGCATTTTGGAAGGTCGAATTTGAAAGCTGAGTACAGGATTAAGGATAGGATTCTTGGCAGTGTGGAGGAACAGAGGGATCTTGGTGTGCAGATACATAGATCCCTTAAAATGGCCACCCAAGTGGACAGGGTTGTTAAGAAAGCATATGGTGTTTTGGCTTTCATTAACAGGGGGATTGAGTTTAAGAGTCGTGAGATCTTGTTGCAGCTCTATAAAACTTTGGTTAGACCGCACTTGGAATACTGCGTCCAGTTCTGGGCGCCGTATTATAGGAAAGATGTGGATGCTTTGGAGAGGGTTCAGAGGAGGTTTACCAGGATGCTGCCTGGACTGGAGGGCTTATCTTATGAAGAGAGGTTGTCTGAGCTCGGTCTCTTTTCATTGGAGAAAAGGAGGAGGAGAGGGGACCTAATTGAGGTATACAAGATAATGAGAGGCATAGATAGAGTTGATAGCCAGAGACTATTTCCCAGGGCAGAAATGGCTAACATGAGGGGTCATAGTTTTAAGTTGGTTGGAGGAAAGTATAGAGGGGATGTCAGAGGCGGGTTCTTTACACAGAGAGTTGTGAGAGCATGGAATGTGTTGCCAGCAGCAGTTGTGGAAGCAAGGTCATTGGGGTCATTTAAGAGACTGCTGGACATGCATATGGTCACAGAAATTTGAGGGTGCATACATGAGGATCAATGGTCGGCACAACATCGTGGGCTGAAGGGCCTGTTCTGTGCTGTACTGTTCTATGTTCTATGTTCTATGTTCAACCCTTGTTGGGGATGATACAAAAAATCTTTCCTGGATCCATTTCAAGAAATCCATCCTCTCTAACCCCTTAACACTGTGACTATCCCAATTTATGTTGGGAAAGTTGAATCCCCGAGTATATCATTATTCCGACACATCTTTGTGAACTGTCTATGTATTTGTTTCTCTATTTCCTGCTGACTCTTTGGAGGCCTATTATACACTCTCAGTAAAGTAGCTGCCCCTTAACATTCCTAAATTCTACCCACACAAAGCCTCAGTTGACAGTAGACAGTAGGTGCTGGAGTAGGCTATTCGGCCCTTCGAGCCAGCACCACCATTCATTATGATCATGGCTGATCATCCACAATCAGAATCCTGTTCCTGCCTTATCCTCATAACCCTTGATTCCACTATCTTTAACAGCTCTATCCATCTCTTTCTTGAAAGTATCCAGAGACTTGGCCTCCACTGCCTTCTGGGGCAGAGTGTTCCATATATCCACCACTCTTTGGGTGAAGAAGTTTTTCCTCAACTCTGTTCTAAATGGCCTGTCCCTTATTTTTAAATTGTGTCCTCTGGTTCTGGACTCACCCATCAGTAGAAACATACTTCCTGACTCCAGAGTGTCCAATCAGATTCCCTCTCATCCTTCTAAACTCAAGTGTATACAAGCCCAGTCGCTCCAATCTTTCAACATATGATAGTCCTGCCATTCCGGGAATTGACCTTGTGAACCTACGCTGCACTCCCTCAATAGCCAGAATGTCCTTCCTCAAATTTGGAGACCAAAACTGCACACAATATTCCAGGTGCGGTCTCACCAGGGCCCTGTACAGCTGCAGAAGGACCTCTTTGCTCCTATACTCAATTCCTCTTGTTACGAAGGCCAGCATGCCATTAGCTTTCTTCACTGCCTGCTGTACCTGCATGCTTGCTTACATTGACTGATGTACAAGAACACCTAGACCTCGTTGTACTTCCCCTTTACCTAACTTGACTCCATTTAGGTAGTAATCTGCCTTCCTGTTCTTGCCACCAAAGTGGATAACCACACATTTATCCACATTAAACTGCATCTGCCATGCATCCGTCCACTCACCTAGCCTGTCCAAGTCACCCTGTATTCTCAGAACATCTTCCTCACGTTTCACCCTGCCACCCAGCTTTGTGTCATCAGCAAATTTGCTAATAATTTGCTTTTAATGCCTTTGTCTATATCATTAATGTATATTATAAATAGCTGCGGTCCCAGCACCAAACCTCGTGGTACCCCACTGGTCACCGCCTGCCATTCCGAAAGGAACCCATTTATCACTTATTTATTGAGGACTCTTCCCAGATATCATTTCACCTCTTGCAGTAAATGGTTTCTTAATTTAGAGTGCTGCATCGCCACCATTTTACACACTCCTCTGTCTCACCTAATGTTCAGAATGTTGACTTCTTATTCCAGCGTGATATCAAGAAATGGTTGGAGACACTGGATACTGCAAAGGCTGTGGGCCCTGACAACATTCTGCCAATAGTACTGAAGACTTGTGCTCCAGAACTTGCTGCTCCCCGAGCCAAGCTGTTCCAGTACAGTTACAACACTGGGATCTACCCGACAATGTGGAAAATTGCCCAGGTATGTCCTGTACACAAAAAGCAGGAGAAATCCAACCCGGCCAATTACTGCCCCATCAGTCTCCTCTCGATCATCAGTAAAGTGATGGAAGGTGTCAGTAACAGTCCTATCAAGCAGCACCTGCTCAGCAATAACCGGCTCAGTGACGCCCAGTTTGGGTTCTGCCAGGGCCACTCAGCTCCTGATCTCATTACAGCCTTGGTTCAAACGTGAGGAGTTGTAGTGGCTTAGTTGTGTTAACGCTGGACCATTAATGCAGACAGCCAGATAATGTTCTGGGGACCCAGGTTCGAATCCCACCACAGCACATAGTGGAATTTGAATTCAACAAAATATCTGGAATTAAGAATCTAATGATGACCATGAATCCATTGCCAATTGTTGAAAATATCCATCTGGTTCATTAATGTCCTTTAGGGAAGGAAACTGCCATCCTTACCTGGTCTAGCCTACATGTGACTCCAGACCCACAGGAATGTGGTTGACTTGTAAGTGCCCTCTGAGCAATTAGAGATGGGCAATGAATGCTGCCTGGGCAGTGATGCCCTCATCCCATTAATGAACTAAAAAATATTGCACAAAAGAGCTGAATTCCAGAGGGTGAGGTGAGAGTGACAGCCCTTGATATCAAGGCTGCATTCGATCGAGTGTGTCATCAAGGGGACCTGGATAAACTGGAATCAATGGGTATCATGGACAAACTCTCCACTGGTTGGATTCGTACCTGACACATAGGAAGATGAGTTGATAAAATGGGAGCTGTAGAAGCACATTAGAATGACAGAATCAGAGGAGCAGGAAAGTCAATTTTTAGGTCAGGACCCTGCATCAGGACATTGGAAGATGGCCGTGGTTGTGGGAGGTCAGTCATCTCAGCTCCAGGTTATCTCTGCAGGAGCTCCTCAGGGTAGTGTCCTGGGTCCAAGCATCTTCAGCTGCTTCATCAATGACCTTCCCTCCATCATAAGGTCAGAAGTGGGGATGTTCACCAATGATGGCACAATGTTCAGCAACATTCCTGACTCCTCAGATACTGAAGCAGTCCGTGTTCGCATACAGCAAGATCTGGAGAGTATCCAGGCTCGGGCTGACAAACGGCAAATAACGTTTGCATTTCACAAATAGGCAGGCTATTGACTGTCGCCAAGAAGAGACAATCTAACCACTGCCCATTGACATTCAACTGTATTACTCACACTGAAGACCCCACTATTAATAGCCTGAGGGTTATCATGGATCAGATGTGGTGTATATGGATTTCAGCAAGGCGTTCGATAAGGTTCCCCACAGTAGGCTATTGTACAAAATGCGGAGGAATGGAATTGTGGGAGACATAGCAGTTTGGATCGGAAATTGGATTGCTGAAAGAAGACAGAGGGCGGTAGTTGATGGGAAATGTTCATCCTGGAGACCAGTTACTAGTGGTGTACCGCAAGGGTCGGTGTTGGGTCCACTGCTGTTTGTCATTTTTATAATTGACCTGGATGAGGGCGTAGAAGGATGGGTTAGTAAATTTGCAGACGACACTAAGGTCGGTGGAGTTGTGGATAGTGACGAAGGATGCTGTAGGTTGCAGAGAGACATAGATAAGCTGCAGAGCTGGGCAGAGAGGTGGCAAATGGAGTTTAATGCAGACAAATGTGAGGTGATGCACTTTGGTAGGAGTAATCGGAAGGCAAAGTACTGGGCTAATGGTAAGATTCTTAGCAGTGCAGATGAGCAGAGCGATCTCGGTGTCCATGTACACAGATCCTTGAAAGTTGCCACCCAGGTTGACAGGGCTGTTAAGAAGGTATACAGTGTTTTAGCTTTTATTAATAGAGGGATCGAGTTCCGGAACCAAGAGGTTATGGTGAAGCTGTACAAAACTCTGGTGCGGCCGCACTTGGAGTACTGCGTACAGTTCTGGTCACCGCATTATAAGAAGGATGTGGAAGCTTTGGAAAGGGTGCAGAGGAGATTTACTAGGATGTTGCCTGATATGGAGGGAAGGTCATACGAGAAAAGGCTGAGGGACTTGAGGCTGTTTTCATTAGAGAGAAGAAGGTTGAGAGGTGACTTAATTGAAACATATAAAATAATCAGAGGGTTAGATAGGGTGGATAGGGAGAGCTTTTTTCCTAGGATGGTGACGGCGAGCACTAGGGGGCATAGCTTTAAATTGAGGGGTGAAAGATATAGGACAGATGTCAGAGGTGGTTTCTTTACTCAGAGAGTAGTAAGGGAATGGAACGCTTTGCCTGCAACGGTAGTAGATTCGCCAACTTTAGGTACATTTAAGTCGTCATTGGATAAGCATATGGACATACATGGAATAGTGTAGGTTAGATGGGCTTGAGATCGGTATGACAGGTCGGCACAACATCGAGGGCCGAAGGGCCTGTACTGTGCTCTAATGTTCTATGTTCTCTGTTCTATAGAAACTCAACTGGGTTCGCGACAAAAAAAAACGGTTGCTACTAAAGCAGGCCAGAGGCTAGGAACACTGCAGTGAGTAAATACTCTCCTGACTCCCCAAAGCCTGTCCACTATCCACAAGGCACAAGTCAGGAGTGTGATGGAATACTCCCCACTTGCCTGGATGGGTGCAGCCCCAGCAACACTCAAGAAGCCTGACACCATCCAGGACAAAGCAGCCACTTGATTGGCCCCACATCCACAAGCCTCCCACTCCCCCCACCGACGCTCAGTCGCAGCAGTGTGTACTGTCTACAAGATGCACTGCAGGGATTCACCAAAGATCCTCAGGCAGCACCTTCCAAACCCACAACCACTTCCATCGAGAAGGACAAGAACATTAGAAAAAGGGAACACCATCACCTCCAGGCTCCCTTCAAAGCCACTCACCATCCCTTCTCGGAAATATATTGGCACTGTTGCTGGGTCAAAATCCTCAAATTCCCTCGCTAATGGCATTGTGGGTCAACCCAAAGCATATGGACTGCCAGGGTTCAAGAACACAGGTCAGCTTCTAAAAGGAAACTAAGGACAGGAAAGAAATGCTGACCCAGCAAGTAAGGCCCATGTTCCAAAAAACAAATTCAATAAAAACAGCACCAATGCCCTGGCTCCCAGTGTGAAACACCTTTCCCAGCCGCAGGAAGAGACTGGTGTCCATCACTGCCACAGGATTAAAATCCCTACATGTGATCCCGAACACAACAGGGACAATGCCATCACATCAGGGATGACAGACTTTCAGGAAGGCAGCTCACTGCAACATCCGGTAGGATATGTAGGGATTGGGTCACGGAAGGTGGTCTTATCCATGATGTGAACGACACAGAGAATCCATCAGCCACAAACAAACCAGTGATGCTCAGGTCCTCAGTGTCTGAGTGTGAATGCGTGTGTGTATCACTCAATGTCAGTCTCAATCTATGGGCCGTGTAACAGGTACGTGTGGGTGTGTAGAAAGATACAGTCACCGTTGTGGACAGTCTAAAGCTACTGAGCACTTGGACAAGGCCGAGCGCGATATTGAGTTAGAACACTTACCTGCAGTACTAGTGATTTCGAACTGTGCAGCCGTGGACGGTAGTTCAGCTTCTGTCGTCTCTGGCCCAGCACCTGTGGAAAGTAAAGAACAGAACAACTCACAAGAAATGTGGGAACACTGTGTGGAGCTGGAGGACCCTTCTTCAGAAATGGGGGAGGGGGAAGGGTGCTCTGACATAAATAAATTTGTTTGTAAATTAAATTATAAATAATCTTAAATATAAATAGACAGTTGGATAGACAGAGAGATGGACGGATCGATAGATAGATAGATAAATAAATAGGTCAATTTATTTTGGAGCTACCTTACCCGTCCCCAACTTTTGAAGAAGGGTCCTGACCCAAAACATCAACTTTCCTGCTCCTCTGATGATGCCTGGCCTCCTGTGTTCCTGTGTGAGTTAGCGTGTGTTAGTGTGAGTTAGCGTGTGTCAGTGTGAGTTAGAGTGTTACAGTGTTACAGTGTGAGTTAGTGTGTGTCAGTGTGAGTTAGCGTGTGTTAGTGTGAGTTCGTGTGCGTCTGTGTGAGTTAGTGTATGTCAGTGTGAGTTAGTGTGTGTCAGTGTGAGTTAGTGAGTGTCTGTGTGAGTTAGTGTGTGTCTCTGTGAGTTAGTGTGTGTCAGTGTGAATTAGTGTGTGTCTTTGTGAGAGTGTCAGTGTGAGGGTCATTGTGTGTCAGTGGGAGTTAGTGTGTGTCAGTGTGAGTTAGTGTGTGGCTCCATGAGTTAGTGTGTGTTAATGTGAGTTTGTGTGTGTCAGTGTGAGTTAGTGTGCGTCTGTGTGAGTTCGTGTGTGTCTTTGTGAGAGTGTCAGTGTGAGGGTGATTGTGTGTCAGTGTGAGTACCAGAGTGTGATGTAACTATGGCTGAGGGGGTGTATTTTTATCCTTTTTTCGGGAGAGGCTTTAAGGCCGACGGGCCAAGTTGGCTATTCAAATCTGGCAAAGTGGGCAGCTTGTCAGGCCTTTGGTGATTTCTAAAAGTTGGAGCAATGGAAGCTCCCTGACCGTGTGTTTTCAAGCTCTCACAGAAATAGGGTTTATCTTTCAGCAGTCGCTGCTGCCTGTGATGATGCTGTCACTTTAATAACAACTATTTGTCCTGGGCCTTTTTGAAGTGAGGTTGTAAAGGCAGAGGTGCTGAGAAATCCAGTGAGTAACACTTTAACAATGACCGGGGAGTGGCAGGTGTCCCAGTTCAGATTTGATGGTTTGAGTACCAGAAGTATTGCAAGTTTCCGAAAAGGATTCATGTGATGTTAGCTGAAATCACTGTCTGGAAGGTGTTCCCACCTGCCTGTAAGAATCTGTGTTTGATTTTACCTTTATGCCAAGGGGGTCTTTTTATGGGGTGTTACTCTATTGGAACAGATGACGAGTTAGTTGCTTTGCTCGGTCGGTTCGGTTTTCCGATCGTTAAATTATTCTCAACTCCACTTTCTTTTGTTTGTGTTTCAACTGTTCTGTTTAAACTAATTGTGTTTTTCTCTTGCATCACATCTTTTCACATCTGCCTTTAAAATAAGTAAAGGTTAGGGTCTGGGCTACCTTCTTAGAATGTTGTCCAACTTACCAGGGGCTCTTGTCGGGATAATTCCATAATTCACAATTTGAATTTAAGGTTGTTGGGCTTGAAGTGGTAGGAGTTAGTGTCTTTTGTTTTGGGTGTTGAATTCAGCTGCTTTAAACAGTGCTTTGTGTAGTAATCATTCTTTCAGTCACTAAGAGTTTTCTGGGAGTGGAAGAAATGAATTGACCAGCCTGTGAGTTTTGTTGAGGTGGTAAAGGAAAGCACAGTGGAAGCTCAAAAGCTGCACCAGAATGTACAACCTGATCAGGGGTTGCTTGAGAAGAAAGTGCCAGATCTATGCCAGAAAACAGTTCCAGCGTATCCAATCCCTCCTTGTAAATGACGCCTTCCAGTCCAGGTAGCTTTCAAGTCAATATTTTCTGCACTCTTTCTAGTTTAATAATATGTTTTCTATAACATGGCGATTCGAACCGCAATCTTGTTGTGTGCGAACACGGACTGCTTCAGGATCTGAGGAGTCAGGAATGTTGCTGAACATTGTGTGATCATCAGCGAACATCTCCAGTTCTGACCTTATGATGGAGGGAAGGTCATTGATGAAGCAGCTGCAGATGGCTGGGCCTAGGACACTACCCTGAGGAGCTCCTGCAGAGATCTCCTGGAGCTGGGATGATTGACCTCCCACAACCTTCCTGTGTCAGGTATGACTGCAATCATCGGAGAGTTTGCCCCCGATACACATTGATCCCAGTTTTGCCAGGGCTCCTTGATGCCACAGTCGATTAAATATGGAGTTGACGTCAAGAGTAAATACTATCGTGTCACCACAAATCATAGTGATGAGCGTGTGTGTGGTGTGGGTTTCCTAACGCTCATCTCGTTGACACATTACTTGATGCAGCAATGTACCATGATCCACTCACAGTCTGTGGGCCAGCCAGCTTTAAGGAGGGCAGCAGTCTGATTGGAACAGCACCAATGCCCTGGCTCCCAGTGGGAAACACCTTTCCCAGCCGCAGGAAGAGACTGGTGTCCATCACTGCCATGGGATTAAAATCCCTACATGTGATCCCGAACAGCACAGGGACAATGCCATCACATCAGGGATGACAGACTTTCAGGAAGGCAGCTCACTGCAACATCCGGTAGGATATGTAGGGATTGGGTCACGGAAGGTGGTCTTATCCATGATGTGAACGACACAGAGAATCCATCAGCCACAAACAAACCAGTGATGCTCAGGTCCTCAGTGTCTGAGTGTGAATGTGTGTGTGTATCACTCAATGTCAGTCTCAATCTATGGGCCGTGTAACAGGTACGTGTGGGTGTGTAGAAAGATACAGTCACCGTTGTGGACAGTCTAAAGCTACTGAGCACTTGGACAAGGCCGAGCGCGATATTGAGTTAGAACACTTACCTGCAGTACTAGTGATTTCGAACTGTGCAGCCGTGGACGGTAGTTCAGCTTCTGTCGTCTCTGGCCCAGCACCTGTGGAAAGTAAAGAACAGAACAACTCACAAGAAATGTGGGAACACTGTGTGGAGCTGGAGGACCCTTCTTCAGAAATGGGGGAGGGGGAAGGGTGCTCTGACATAAATAAATTTGTTTGTAATTTAAATTATAAATAATTTTAAATATCAATAGTTGGATAGACAGAGAGATGGATGGATCGATAGATAGATAGATAAATAAATAGGTCAATTTATTTTGGAGCTACCTTACCCGTCCCCAACTTTTGAAGAAGGGTCCTGACCCAAAACATCAACTTTCCTGCTCCTCTGATGATGCCTGGCCTCCTGTGTTCCTCCTGCTCCACACTGTGTTATCTCTGACTTCAGCATTTGCAGATCTTACTATCACCCAGAATGGACATGTCCCCCTGGGTCTGGGAGGGGGAGTTGAAAAGGTTCGCGATCAGAAGGTGTTGTTGTTCGTCATGAGCAGCGCATAGATATTCGACACAGCAGTCCCTGAGCCTCCGCTTGGTTTCCCCCGATGGAGGGGAGTGTCCATCGGGAACACCAGATACAATACACCACACTAGCAGTTGTGCAGGTGAACATCTGTTTAATGTGGAAGGGCTTTTTTTGGGGCCTGAGACTGTGGTGAGGGGAGAGGTGTAGGGGCAGGTGTAGCACTTCCTGCGGTTGCAGGGAAAAGTGCCGGGTGTGGTGGGGCTGGAGGGGAGTGTGGAGCAGACAAGGGATTCACAGAGAGAGTGGTCCCTCCAGAAAGCAGATAGGACGGGGGGAAAACTGTCTTTGGTCGTGGGGTCGGATTGCAGATGGCGGACGAGTCAGAGGATGATACATTGGATCCGGAGGTTGGTTGCAGGGTACGTGAGGACAAGGGGGATTCTGCCTTTGTTTTTATTACGGGGATGGGATATGAGGGAAGACGTGTGGGAAATGTAAGAGATGTGGTTGAGAGCATTTTTGACCACAGAAGGGGGCATCTTGTGGTCCTTGAAATAAGAGTACATCTGGGATGTTTGGGAGTGTAACGCCCCATCTTGGGAGCAGACGCAATGCAGGTGAAGGAATTGGGAGTAGGGAATACATTCTTGCAGGAAGATGGGTGAGAGGAGGTGTATTCTACACAATAAATTTGCTGCTTTGGAAACAAGCACAGGGGTATTTGGAGTTTCAGAGACAGGATGAGCTGGGAATGATCGTAGGGTGTTTTGAGAAGATTTGTAGCTCAGGTTGAGGTTCTGGATGTGAGTTTGCTCGCAGAGCTGGAAGGTTAGTTTTCAGACGTTTCGTCACCATTCTAGGTAACATCATCAGTGAGCCTCCGACGAAGCGCTGGTGTTATGTCCCACTTTCTATTTATCTGGTTATGTTTCCTTGGATTGGTGATGTCATTTCCTGCGTTGGTGATGTCATTTCCTGTTCTTTTTCTCAGGGGATGGTAGATGGGCTCCAAATCAATGTGTTTGTTGATGGAATTCCGGTTGGAATGCCATGCTTCTAGGAATTCTCGTGCGTGTCTCTGTTTGGCTTGTGCTTGGATGGATGTGTTGTCCCAATCAAAGTGGTGTCCTTCCTCATCTGTATGTAAGGATACAAGTGATAGTGGGTCATGTCGTTTTGTGGTTAGTTGATGTTCATGTATCCTGGTGGCTAGCTTTCTGCCTGTTTGTCCAATGTAGTGTTTGTCACAGTTCTTGCAAGGTATTTTGTAGATGACGTTTGTTTTATTTGTTGTCTGTATAGGATCTTTTAAGTTCATTAGCTGCTGTTTTAGTGTGTTGGTGGGTTTGTGGGCTACCCTGATGCCAAGGGGTCCGAGTAGTCTGGCAGTCATTTCGGAAATGTCTTTGATGTAGGGGAGAGTGGTTATGGTTTCTGAGCCCATTTTGTCTGTTTGTTTGGGTTTGTTGCTGAGAAATCGGCGGACTGTGTTCATAGGGTACCCATTCTTTTTGAATACACTGTGTAGGTGATTTTCCTCTGCTCTGCGTAGTTCCTCTGTGCTGCAGTGTGTGGTGGCTCGTTGGAATAATGTTCTAATGCAGCTTTGTTTGTGGGTGTTGGGATGGTTGCTCCTGTAGTTCAGTATTTGGTCCGTATGTGTTGTTTTCCTGTAGACGCTGGTTTGAAGTTCCCCATTGACTGTTCGTTCTACTGTGACATCTAGGAATGGCAGTTTGCTGTTGCTTTCCTCCTCTTTTGTGAATGTTATGCCAGTAAGGGTATTATTGATGGTCTTGAAGGTTTCCTCTAATTTGTTTTGTTTAGTGATGACAAAGGTGTCATCCACGTAGTGGACCCAAAGTTTGGGTTGGATGATTGGCAGAGCTGTTTGTTCGAGTCTCTGCATTACTGCCTCTGCTCAGAACCCTGATATCGGAGATCCCATGGGTGTTCCGCTGGTTTGTCTGTAGGTTTTGTTATTGAAAGTGAAGTGGGTGGTGAGGCATAGGTCCACTAGCTTGATGATGTTGTCCTTGCTGATGAGGTTTGTGGTGTCTGGTGAATGTGTCTTTGGTTCTTCTAATAGTGTAGTCAGTGTTTCTTTGGCCAGCTTGATGTTGATGGATGTGAACAGGGCTGTTACGTCAAAGGAGACCATTATTTCATCCTCTTCTATCTTGATGTCTTTGATGGTGTTCAGGAATTCTTGGGTGGAGTGAATGGAATGGCGGGAGTCTTCTACTCGGTGTTTTAGTCTTTGGTGTAGTTCCTTGGCTAATCTGTAGGTTGGTGTTCCAGGTAGCGACACTATGGGCCTGAGGGGGGCTCCTGGTTTGTGAATTTTTGGTAGTCCGTAGAAGCGTGGTGTGTTGGATCCATCTGGGAATGATCGTATCTAGGTCTGATGGTATCTGGCATAGTCTGGCAGTAAGGGTAAGAGGCACTCTGTGTGTATATGATGGTGAGAGTCACTGAGAGACACCAGTCAGTGTTCACAAACATCAGTGAGAGATATTGCCAGTTAGTGTGTGTCTGTGTGAGGTAGTGTGCGTCTGTGTGAGTTAGTGTGTGTCTGTGTGAGTTAGCGTGTGTCTGTGTGAGTTACCGTGTGTCAGTGTGAGTTACAAAGAAACAAAGTACAAAGAAACCTACACCACAGGAACAGGCCCTTCGGTCCTCCAAGCCTGCGCTGATCAAGATGCTCTGTCTCACCTGTCATCTATTTTCTAACGGTCTTTGTCCATTTGCTCCCTGCCCATTCATGTACCTGTCCAAATATATCTTAAAAGACACTAACGTGTCTATGTCTACCACCTCCACTGGCAACGCGTTCCAGTCACCCACCACCCTCTGTGTAAAGAATTTTCCACGCATATCTCCCGCTTCTTCCTGTCCCGCAGGCCCGACCAGTCCCCCTCCACCAACACTCTCATCCGCCTAGCTGAACTCATCCTCACACTCAACAACTTCTCTTTTGACTCCTCCCACTTCCTACAGACTAAGGGGGTGGCCATGGGCACCCACATGGGCCCCAGCTATGCCTGCCTCTTTGTACGTTACATGGAACAGTCCCTCTTCCGCACCTACACAGTCCCCAAACCCCACCTCTTCCTCCGGTACATTGATGACTGTATCGACGCCGCCTCTTGCTCCCCAGAGGAGCTCGAACAGTTCATCCACTTCACCAACACCTTCCACCCCAATCTCCAGCACATCCCTCACCTTCCTGGACCTCTCAGTCTCCATCTCAGGCAACCAGCTTGTAACTGATGTCCATTTCAAGCCTACCGACTCCCACAGCTACCTAGAATACACCTCCTCCCACCCACCCTCCTGCAAAAATTCCATCCCCTATTCCCAATTCCTCCGCCTCCGCCACCTCTGCTCCCACGATAAGACATTCCACTCCCGCACATCCCAGATGTCCAAGTTCTTTAAGGACCGCAACTTTCCCCCCACAGTGATCGAGAACACCCTTGACCGCGCCTCCCGTATTTCCCGCAACACATCCCTCACACCCCGCCCCCGCCACAACCGCCCAAAGAGGATCCCCCTCGTTCTCACACACCACCCTACCAACCTCCGGATACAACGCATCATCCTCCGACACTTCCGCCATTTACAATCCGACCCCACCACCCAAGACATTTTTCCATCCCCACCCCTGTCTGCTTTCCGGAGAGACCACTCTCTCCGTGACTCCCTTATTCGCTCCACACTGCCCTCCAACCCCACCACACCCGGCACCTTCCCCTGCAACCGCAGGAAATGTTCACTTGTCCCCACACCTCCTCCCTCACCCCCATCCCAGGCCCCAAGATGACATTCCACATTAAGCAGAGGTTCACCTGCACATCTGCCAATGTGGTATACTGCATCCACTGTACCTGGTGTGGCTTGCTCTACATTGGGGAAACCAAGCAGAGGCTTGGAGACCACTTTGCAGAACACCTCCGCTCGGTTCGCAATAAACAACTGCACCTCCCAGTCGCAAACCATTTCCACTCCCCCTCCCATTCTTTAGATGACATGTCCATCATGGGCCTCCTGCAGTGCCACAATGATGCCACCCGAAGGTTGCAGGAACAGCAACTCATATTCCGCCTGGGAACCCTGCAGCCTAATGGTATCAATGTGGACTTCACCAGTTTCAAAATCTCCCCTTCCCCTACTGCATCCCTAAACCAGCCTAGTTCATCCCCTCCCCCCACTGCACCACACAACCAGCCCAGCTCTTCCCCCCCACCCACTGCATCCCAAAACCAGTCCAACCTGTCTCTGCCTCCCTAACCGGTTCTTCCTCTCACCCATTCCTTCCTCCCACACCAAGCCGCACCCCCAGCTACCTACTAACCTCATCCCACCTCCTTGACCTGTCCGTCTTCCCTGGACTGACCTATCCCCTCCCTCCCTCCCCACCTATACTCTCTCCACCTATCTTCTTTACTCTCCATCTTCGGTCCGCCTCGCCCTCTCTCCCTATTTATTCCAGCTCCCTCTCCCCATCCCCCTCTCTGATGAAGAGTCTAGGCCCGAAACGTCAGCTTTTGTGCTCCTGAGATGCTGCTTGGCCTGCTGTGTTCATCCAGCCGCACATTTTATTATCTTGGAATTCTCCAGCATCTGCAGTTCCCATTATCTCTAATGTATTCAACCTCTCTTCATAGCTGGCACCCTCCATAGCAGGCAACTTCCTGGTGAACCTCCTCTGCACCCCCTCCAAAGCATCCACATCCTTTTGGTAATCTGGCGACCAGAACTGTACACAGTACTCCAAATGTGGCCGAACCAAAGTCCTATACAACTGCTACATGACCTGCCAACTCTTGTACTCAATACCCCGCCCAATGAAGGAAAGCATGCCCTATGCCTTCTTGAACACCCTATTGACCTGCGTTGTCACCTTCAGGGAACAATGGACCTGAACACCCAGATCCCTCTGTTCATCAATTTTCCCCAAGGCTTTTCCATTTACTGTATAGTTCGCCCTTGAATTTGATCTTCCAAAACGCATCACCTCTCATTTGCCCGGATTGAACTCCATCTGCCATTTATCTGCCCAACTCTCCAGTCTATCTGCATTCTGCTGTAATCTCTGACAGTCCCCTTCACTATCAGCTACTCCACCAATCTTAGTGCCATCGGCAAACTTGCTGATCAGACGACCTACACCTTCCTCCAGATCATTTACATATATCACAAACAACAGTGGTCCCAGTACAGATCCCTGTGGAACACCACTGGTCACAGATCTCCAATTTGAGAAACTCCCTTCTACTACTACTCTCTGTCTCCTGTTGCCCAGCCAGTTTTTTTTATCCATCTAGCTAGCACACCCTGGACCCCATGTGACTTCACTTTCTCCATCAGCCTGCCAATGGAGAACCTTGTCAAACGCCTTACTGAAGTCCATGTATATGACATCTACAGCCTTTCCCTCATCAATCAACTTTGTCACATCCTCAAAGAATTCTATTAAGTTGGTAAGACATGACCTTCCCTGTACAAAACCATGTTGCCTATCACTGATAAGCCTATTTTCTTCCAAATAGGAATAGATCCTATCCCTCAGTATCTTCTCCAGTAGCTTCCCTACCACTGACGTCAGGCTCACCGGTTGATAATTACCTGGATTATCCTTTCTGCCCTTTTTAAACAAGGGGGAAACATTAGCAAGTCTCCAGTCCTCTGGGACCTCACCCGTGTCTAAGGACATTGCAAAGATACCTGTTAGGGCCCCGGCTATTTCCTCTCTCACTTCCCTCACAACGTGGGATAGATCCCATCTGGAATTGGGGACTTGTCCACCTTAATGTCTTTTAGGATACCTAACACTTCCTCCTTCCTGATGTCAACTTGACCTAGAGTAAGCAAATATCTATCCCTAACCTCAACATCTGTCATGTCCCTCTCCTTGGTGAATACCGATGCAAAGTACGCGTTCAGAATGTCACACATTTTCTCAGACTCAGCTCATAACTTTCCTTCTTTGTCCTTCAGTGGGCCAATCCTTTCTCTCGTTACCCTCTTGCTCTTTATATATGAATAAAAGGCTTTGGGATTTTCCTTAACCATGTTTGCCAGCAATATCTCATGTCCTCTCTGAGCCCTCTTAATCCCTTTTTTCCAGATTGGCTCTGCATTCCCGATATTCTTGCCAAGCTTTGTCTGTCTTCAGTCGCTTAGACCTCATGTATGCTTCCTTTTTTCTCTTGGCTAGTCTCACAATTTCATCTGTTTCCATGGCTCCCTAATCTTGCCATTTCTATTCCTCATTTTCACAGGAACATGTCTCTCCTTCACGCTAATCAACCTCTCCTTAAAAGCCTCCCACATATCAAATGTGGATTTACCTTCAAACAGTTTCTCTCAATTTACATTCCCCAGATCCTCCCGAATCTTGGTATAGTCAGCCTTCCCCCAGTTTGGTACTCTTCCTTTAGGACCACTCCCATCCTTGTCCATGAGTATTGTAACTTAGTGTGCGTCTCTGTGAGTTAGTGTGTGTCAGTGTGAGTTAGTGTGTGGCTCCATGAGTTAGTGTGTGTTAATGTGAGTTTGTGTGTGTCAGTGTGAGTTAGTGTGCGTCTGTGTGAGTTCGTGTGTGTCTTTGTGAGAGTGTCAGTGTGAGGGTGATTGTGTGTCAGTGTGAGTACCAGAGTGTGATGTAACTATGGCTGAGGGGGTGTATTTTTATCCTTTTTTCGGGAGAGGCTTTAAGGCCGACGGGCCAAGTTGGCTATTCAAATCTGGCAAAGTGGGCAGCTTGTCAGGCCTTTGGTGATTTCTAAAAGTTGGAGCAATGGAAGCTCCCTGACCGTGTGTTTTCAAGCTCTCACAGAAATAGGGTTTATCTTTCAGCAGTCGCTGCTGCCTGTGATGATGCTGTCACTTTAATAACAACTATTTGTCCTGGGCCTTTTTGAAGTGAGGTTGTAAAGGCAGAGGTGCTGAGAAATCCAGTGAGTAACACTTTAACAATGACCGGGGAGTGGCAGGTGTCCCAGTTCAGGTTTGATGGTTTGAGTACCAGAAGTATTGCAAGTTTCCGAAAAGGATTCATGTGATGTTAGCTGAAATCACTGTCTGGAAGGTGTTCCCACCTGCCTGTAAGAATCTGTGTTTGATTTTACCTTTATGCCAAGGGGGTCTTTTTATGGGGTGTTACTCTATTGGAACAGATGACGAGTTAGTTGCTTTGCTCGGTCTGTTCGGTTTTCCGATCGTTAAATTATTCTCAACTCCACTTTCTTTTGTTTGTGTTTCAACTGTTCTGTTTAAACTAATTGTGTTTTTCTCTTGCATCACATCTTTTCACATCTGCCTTTAAAATAAGAAAAGGTTAGGGTCTGGGCTACCTTCTTAGAATGTTGTCCAACTTACCAGGGGCTCTTGTCGGGATAATTCCATAATTCACAATTTGAATTTAAGGTTGTTGGGCTTGAAGTGGTAGGAGTTAGTGTCTTTTGTTTTGGGTGTTGAATTCAGCTGCTTTAAACAGTGCTTTGTGTAGTAATCATTCTTTCAGTCACTAAGAGTTTTCTGGGAGTGGAAGAAATGAATTGACCAGCCTGTGAGTTTTGTTGAGGTGGTAAAGGAAAGCACAGTGGAAGCTCAAAAGCTGCACCAGAATGTACAACCTGATCAGGGGTTGCTTGAGAAGAAAGTTGACAGTATCGAGGGCTGTTGCAGGCTTCAGCGAGACATTGACAGAATGCAGAGCTGGACTGAGAAATGGCAGATGGAGTTCAACCTGGATAAATGCGAAGTGATGCATTTTGGAAGGTCGAACTTAAATGCTGAATATAGGATGAAAGGCAGGATTCTTGGCAGTGTGGAGGAACAGCGGGATCTTGGTGTTCAAGTGCTTAGCTCACTCAAAGTTGTCACCCAGGTGGATAAGGTTGTTTCATAAGCAGATGGTGTTTTGGCTTTCATTAACAGGGGGATCGAGTTTAAGAGCCGCGAGGTTATGCTGCAGCTCTACAAAACCCTGGTGAGACCACACTTGGAATATTGTGTCCAGTTCTGGTCGCCCTGTTATAGGAAAGATGTGGAGGCTTTGGAGATGGTGCAATGGAGGTTTACCAGGATGCTGCCTGGACTGGAGGGCTTGTCTTATGAGGAGATTTTGACTGCGCTCGGACATTCCTCTCTGGAGAGAAGGAGGAATAGAGGTGACCTGATGGAGGTTACAAGGTAATGAGAGGCATGGATAGAGTCGATAGCCAGAGACTTTTCCCCAGGGCAGGATTGACTGCCACGAGGGGTCATAGTTTTAAGGTGTTAGGAGGAAGGTATTTCGGAGACGTTGGAGGGAGGTTCTTCACCCAGAGAGTTGTGAGCGCATGGAATAGTTTACCAGTGGTAGTCGTGGAAGCGGAGTCATTAGTGACATTTAAGCGACTGCTGGACATGCACATGGACAGCAGTGAATTGAGGAGAATGTAGGTTAGGTTATTTTATTTTTGGATTAGGATTATTCCACAGCACAACATCGTGGGCCGAAGGGCCTGTACAGTGCTGTACTTTTCTATGTTCTATGTTCTATGTTCTAAACCAGTGATGCTCAGGTCCTCAGTGTCTGAGTGTGAATGCGTGTGTGTATCACTCAATGTCAGTCTCAATCTATGGGCCGTGTAACAGGTACGTGTGGGTGTGTAGAAAGATACAGTCACCGTTGTGGACAGTCTAAAGCTACTGAGCACTCGGACAAGGCCGAGCACGATATTGAGTTCGAACACTTACCTGCAGTACTAGTGATTTCGAACTGTGCAGCCGTGGACGGTAGTTCAGCTTCTGTCGTCTCTGGCCCAGCACCTGTGGAAAGTAAAGAACAAAACAACTCACAAGACATGTGGGAACCAGCACAGGAGCATTTGACGTTTCAGAGACAGGCTGAGCTGTGTACAATAGTAACTGGGTCTGTCAGTATCTGGTACAGTCTGGCAGTAAGAGGAAATGTGTATACAATTGCAAATGACACTGTCAGTTTAAGAGACTCAGTATGATCATGACTGTGCGTACATGTGAGTTATTGACTGTCTCTCTGATAGCCTCTGTGTGAGGAAGGTTATTTGACAGTGTGAGTTAGTGTCTGTCAACATGACAGTCTCACTGTGCAGATCAATCTGCGTCAGTGACTCTGTGTCATTAGATTACTGGATAGTCATATGAACTTTAAAATTGATGAATCATGATCGGCTTATCGAGTTAAATTACTCACCTTAAGTACGAGTACCTGTCAAAAGTTCACAAGAACTCATAACAAATGTGGTTCTCTGCAAATGTGAACAGGGTTATTTGGATGTTTCAGAGTCAGGTTGACCTGGGTACAGTGGTAACTACAGTGTCAGTATCTGACACAGTCTGAAAGCATAGAGAATTACTACTCTGTGGGTATATGATTGTGAGAGTCACTGATGGAATATCAGTCAGTGTTCACAAATATCTGTTTGACAATTATTGTGTGTCAGTGTGAGAGTCTCAGTGTGAGGATGATTGTGAGTCAGTGTTAGTTCGTGTGTGTCTGTGTGAGGATGATCATGTGTCAGTGTGAGTTAGTGTGTGTCAGTGTGAGGACGATTGTGTGTCAGTGTGAGAGTCTCAGTGTGAGGATGATTGTGAGTCAGTGTTAGTTCGTGTGTGTCTGTGTGAGGATGATCATGTGTCAGTGTGAGTTAGTGTGTGTCAGTGTGAGGACGATTGTGTGTCAGTGTGAGAGTCTCAGTGTGAGGATGATTGTGAGTCAGTGTTAGTTCGTGTGTGTCTGTGTGAGGATGATCATGTGTCAGTGTGAGTTAGTGTGTGTCAGTGTGAGGACGATTGTGTGTCAGTGTGAGAGTCTCAGTGGGAGGATTATTGTGTGTTGGTGTGAGTTAGTGTGTGTCTGTGTGAGAGTGTCAGTGTGAGGCTGATTGTGTGTCAGTGGGAGTTAGCATGTGTCCGTGTGAGATTCTCACTCGGAGATTGATTGAGTATCAGTGTGAGTTAGTGTCTCACTCGGAGATTGATTGTGTATCAGTGTGAGTTAGTGTCTCACTTGGAGACTGATTGTGTATCAGTGTGAGTTAGTGTCTCACTCGGAGACTGATTGTGTATCAGTGTGAGTTAGTGTCTCACTTGGAGACTGATTGTGTATCAGTGTGAGTTAGTGTCTCACTTGGAGACTGATTGTGTATCAGTGTGAGTTAGTGTCTCACTCGGAGACTGATTGTGTATCAGTGTGAGTTAGTGTCTCACTCGGAGACTGATTGTGTATCCGTGTGAGTTAGTGTCTCACTCGGAGATTGATTGTGTATCAGTGTGAGTTAGTGTCTCACTCGGAGACTGATTGTGTATCAGTGTGAGTTAGTGTCTCACTCGGAGACTGATTGTGTATCCGTGTGAGTTAGTGTCTCACTCGGAGATTGATTGTGTATCAGTGTGAGTTAGTGTCTCACTCAGAGACTGATTGTGTATCAGTGTGAGTTAGTGTCTCACTCGGAGATTGATTGTGTATCAGTGTGAGTTAGTGCCTGTCAGTGTGAGATTCTCACTCGGAGACTGATTGTGTATCAGTGTGAGTTAGTGTCTCACTCGGAGACAGATTGTGTATCCGTGTGAGTTAGTGTCTCACTCGGAGATTGATTGTGTATCAGTGTGAGTTCGTGCCTGTCAGTGTGAGATTCTCACTCGGATACTGATTGTGTATCAGTGTGAGTTAGTGACTGTCAGTGTGAGATTCTCATTCAGAGACTGATTGTGTATCAGTGTGAGTTAGTGACTGTCAGTGTGAGATTCTCACTCGGATACTGATTGTGTATCAGTGTGAGTTAGTGACTGTCAGTGTGAGATTCTCATTCAGAGACTGATTGTGTATCAGTGTGAGTTCGTGTCTCACTCGGAGACTGATTGTGTATCAGTGTGAGTTAGTGACTGTCAGTGTGAGATTCTCATTCAGAGACTGATTGTGTATCAGTGTGAGTTAGTGTTTCACTCAGAAACTGATTGTGTATCAGTGTGAGTTAGTGTCTCACTCGGAGACTGATTGTGTATCAGTGTGAGTTAGTGTCTCACTCGGAGACTGATTGTGTATCCGTGTGAGTTAGTGTCTCACTCGGAGATTGATTGTGTATCCGTGTGAGTTAGTGTCTCACTCGGAGATTGATTGTGTATCAGTGTGAGTTAGTGTCTCACTCGGAGACTGATTGTGTATCAGTGTGAGTTAGTGCCTGTCAGTGTTAGATTCTCACTCGGAGACTGATTGTGTATCAGTGTGAGTTAGTGTCTCACTCGGAGATTGATTGTGTATCAGTGTGAGTTAGTGCCTGTCAGTGTTAGATTCTCACTCGGAGACTGATTGTGTATCAGTGTGAGTTAGTGACTGTCAGTGTGAGATTCTCATTCAGAGACTGATTGTGTATCAGTGTGAGTTAGTGTCTCACTCGGAGACTGATTGTGTATCAGTGTGAGTTAGTGACTGTCAGTGTGAGCATCTCAGGTTAGGAGGATTGCGTGTCAGAACCTGGTTTTGCCAGTTCGTGTCAGAGTCCACACGTGAGAATGATTGTGTGTCGGTGTGAGTTAGTGATTGTCAATGTGAGAGGCTTGGTGTGAGGATGTTAGTCTGTCAGTGTGATTTATTGTCTGTAATAGAGTCATAGAGATGTACAGCATGGAGACAGACCCTTCGCTCCAACTCATCTACGCCAAATAGAAATCCTAAACTCATCTACTCCCATTTGTCAGCATTTGGCCCAAATACCTCTAATTCCTTACTATTCATACATAAACCTAGATGCCCTTTCAATGTTATAACTGTACCAGCACCCACCAGTTCCTCTGGCAGTTCATTCCATACACGCACCACTCTCTGTGTGAAAATGTTACCTCTTCAAGTTCAAAGGAGGTTTACAAGAATGGTCCCGGGAATGAAAAGATCAACTTGTAAGGAATGTTTGAAGACTCTGGGTCTATACTTGATGGAGTTTAGAGGGTGAGGGAGGTTTTAATTGAAACTTTCAGAATACAGAATGGCCTGGACAAAATGGATGTTGGGAAGATGTTTCCTTTGGTAGGAGACGAGAACCCGAGGGCACAGCCTGAGAGTAGAGGGAAGACCCTTTAGAACGGAGATAAGGAGAACCTTCTTCAGCCAGACAGTGGTGAATCTATGGAATTCACTACACAGAAGGCTATGGAGGCCAGGTCATTGAATACATTTAATACGGAGATAGATAGGTTATTGATTGTTGAGGGAATCAAAGTTTAAGGGAAGAAAGTGGGAGAATGGGGTTGAGAAACTTAGCCATGATTGAATGGCGGAACAGACTCAATGGGCTGTATGGCCTATTTTCGGTCCTATGTCTTGTGGTCTTGTAGTCCCTTTTAAATCTTTCCCATCTCACTTTAAATCTATGCCCTCTCATTCTGGACTCTGCTACCCCAGGGAAAAAGTGTAGCTCTTCACCCTATGCATGCCCCTCATGATTTTATAAACCTCTATAAGGTCACCCGTCAACCTCCAAGGAATATAGCTATTCAGCCTCTACCTATGGCTCAAAGCCTCGAACCCTGGCAACATCTTTGTAAATCTTTTCTGAACCCTTTCAAGCTTAAATACACAGAACTTAGAATGGTACAGCACAGTACAAGCCCTTCAGCCAACGATGTTGCGCCAACCTAGAATCATACTCTCAGATCAACTTACCCTGCATACCCCACATTTTACTATCCTCCATGTGCCTGTCCAAGAGTCGCTTAAATGTCCCTAAAGTATCTGACTCTACAACCACTGCTGGCAGCACATTCCACGCACGCATCACTCTCTGTGTGAAGAACCTACCTCTGACATCTCCCCGATACCTTCCTCCAATCACCTTAAAATTATGCCACCTCGTTATAAATCATTTCCAGCCTGGGAAAAAATCTCTAACTATTCACTCTATCCATGCCTTTCATTGTCTGGTACAACTGCATCAAGTCACCTCTCATCCTTCTTTGCTCCAATGAAAAAAGCACTAGCTCCCTCAACCTTTCCTCATAAGACCTGCCTTCCAGTCCAGGCAGCATCCTGGTAAATCTCCTCTGCACCCTCTCTAAAGCTTCCACATCCTTCCTGTAATGAGGTGACCAGACCTGAACACAATATTCCAAGTGTGGTCTAACCAGAGTTTTATAGAGCTGCAGCATATCCTCTCGGCTCTTAAACTCAATCCACCTGCTTCTTTGCAACCCTATCAACTTGGCGGCAGCTTTGAGGGATCCTGTAACCCTGTATTCTGCATTCAAATTCGACCTTCCAAAATGAATCACTTCATGCTTTTCCGGGTTGAATTCCATCTGCCACTTCTTTGCCCAGTTCTGCATCCTGTCAATATCCCATTGCAACCTATAACAGCCCTCCACAACTCCACCAACCTTCGTGTCATCAGCAAACTTACTAACCCATCCTTCCACTTGCTTATCCAAGTCATTTATAAGGATCACAAAGAGCAGAGGTCCCAGAACAGATCCCTGTGGGATACCACTGGTCACCGAGGTCCAGACTTTCCATCTTCGACCACCCTCTGTCTTCTACTGGACAGCCAGTTTTGTACCCAGAACATCCTTCCTACACCAGGGAGACCAGAACTGAACACAGTATCCTTTACTACATCCTATCTTTATCCTGTTTCAAGGTGGCGGCAGAATAAGATGCTCTAGAGTTCCCCTGCTCGCCAGCCCCTTTGCCTTTCTCTTTCTTTTTTTTCCTCTTTGCAGTGTTCATTTTATTCCCCCAATTTTAACAACCCTTTGGTCACTTTTTAAAAAAAACTCTATTCCCATGCTTACCTATTTTCTTTACTAAGTCACAACACTTAGGTTGGCACAGTGGCTCAGTGGTTAGCACTGCAGCGTCACAGCATTGGGGACCCGGGTTCAATCCCATCCTTGGGTAACTGTCTGTGTGGAGTTTGCACATTCTCCCCGTGTCTGCATGGGTTTCCTCCCACAGTCCAAAGACGTGCAGGTTAGGTGGATTGACCATGTTAAATTACCTGTAGTGTTCAGGGGTGTGTGGGTTATAGGGGGATGGGTCTTGGTGGGATGCTCTGAGGTTCGGTGTGGATTTGTTGGACCAAAGGGCCTGTTTCCACACTCTACGGATTCTATGATTCTGAAAGTAACTGTGCCTAGGTACCCATGTACCTACAATGGTGCTGAGAGGTAACATTATTAAATTTTCGCTGCACTCATTCAAGTGCACATGACAGGAAAGGCTAATCTATTCAGTATTCCTAAAGTTGCCAACATAGAACAGTACAGGCTCTTTGGCCCGCGATGTTGTGCCAACCTATTATCCTATTAAGATCAATCTACCCTGCATACCGTACATTACACTCGCATCCATGTGCCTATCCAAGAGTCGCTTAAATATTTCTAAAGTATTTGATTCCACGAACACCACCAGGAACACATGCCATACCCCCACCACCCTCTGTGTGAAGAACCTACCTCTGACATCTCCCCTATACCTTCCTCCATTCACCTTAAAATTGTGCCCCCCTCATAATAGTCATTTCTGCCCCGGGGAAAAGGTCTCTGACTATCCATTCTATCTATGCCTGCCATCATCTTGTACACCTAAATCAAATTGCCTCACATCTTTCTTCATCCAATGAGAAAAGCCCTAGCTCCCTCAACCCTTCCTCATAAGACCTGGCCTCCAGTCCAGGCAACATCCTGGAGATGGCCTAACCAATGTTCTGTACAGCTGCAACATATGGGAGTCTCAGTGTGAATGTGTGTAAATATAATTTAATGTCTCTCAGTTTGAGAGTCTTAGTGTGAGGATTATTGTGTGTGTGTGAGTTAGTGTCTGTCAGTCTGCAAAACTCTGTCTGAGCATGATTCTGTGCCCGTGTGAGTTAGTTCTCCCAGTGCGGGTGACTCAGAGTGAGAATGATTGCCTGTCAGTGTTAGTGTCTGTCAGTATGAGCGTTTCAGGGTGAGGATGATTGTATGTAAGTTTGAGTGAGTGTCTATCAGTATGAATTCTTCAATATCAAGATGATTGTGTGTCAACGTGAGCTAGTGACTATCAGTCACAGAATCTACACCAGTCCCCTGTTCTTCGACTACAGCTCCACATGCAACACATCTCCATCTACATTAATGGAATGAGACTCAGAGAGGGAAAAACATCAATTTCTTCGAAGTGACAATAACCAACAATCTATCCCAGACCTTCTACCTAGATGCTACAGTTAAGAAGGCACAACAACGCATCTTCTTCCTCAGATGGCTCAGGAAATTTGGCATGGCCATAAGCTCCTCGCCAACTTCTACAGATGTACCTTTGAAAGCACACTGGCTGGGTGCGTAGCAGCCTTGTATGGCAACTGTTCTGTCCAGGATCATTAGAAGCTACAGAAAGTGCTGTGCACAGCCCAAACCATCACAGAAACCAGCCTTCCATCCATAGCTCTATTTACACGGCTCACTGCTGTGGAAAGGCGGCCAACATCATCAAAGACCCATCGCACCCTGGTAATGATCTTCTACAAGCTCTTCCATCAGGCAGAAGGTACAGAATCCTCAATACACGCACAACAGGCTCAAGAACAACTTCACAACTTCTTCCCTGCTGAATGGGCCTCTTTAACTTCAAATAGTGTTCAACCTCCTAAAGTGTGACAGTGTAAGTTACAACCTGTCAATATTAAACCTTCAGAGTGAGGATGACTGTGTCAATGTGAGCTCATGTCAGTCATTATGAGTGTCTCCATGTGAGGATGATTGCGTGTCAGTCTGAATTAGTGCCTGCCATATGAGAGTCTCAGTGAGGCGATGATTGTGAGTCAGTGTGAGTTAGTGTCCTGTCAGTATGGATGTCCCAGTGAGATGGCGATTGTTTGTCTGTGTGAGTCAATGCCTGTGGGTTTCAGAGTCTCAGACTAAGGATGATTTCATGTCCATGTGAGTGCATGTCAGTTATGATCAGAGTCAAAACGTGAGGATGATTGTGTGTCAGAGTGTGTTACTTTCTGTCGATGTGAGACACACAGTGTGAGAGTTATTGCATGCGAATGTGAGTTGTTGTCTGTCATTCGGAGAGTCTCCACGTGAGGATGATTGTGTGTGTCAGAGTGTGTTAGAGTGTGTCAGTGTGAGCATCTCTAGGTGACGATGTTTGTATGCAGGTGTCAGTGGATATGTGTCAGTATGAGAGTCTCTGTATATGGTTGACTGTGTGTCAGTGCGCAGTAGTGTCTGTCAGTGTTAGAGTCCACGTGTGAGGATGGTTGTGTGTCATTGTGAATTAGCGCCAAGCAGTATGACAGTCTCTGTGTGAGGATGGCTGTGTGCCAGTGTGGGTTAGTGTCAGTATGAGAATCTCAGTCCAAAGGTAACTGTGTGTAAATATAAGTTATTATCTGCCAGTATAAGCTCATCGTGAGGATGACTGTATGTGAGTGCAAATTATTGCCTGTCGGGGAGACGTCAGAGGTAGGTTCTTTACTCAGAGAGTAGTAGGGGCATGGAATGCGTTGCTGGAAAGGGTAGTGGAGTTGGCCTCATTCGGGGCATTTAAGCAGCTATTAGATAGGCATATGGATGATAGTATAAGGTAGGGGTGGAGGTTAGATAGACCTTCGTTTTAGGGTAAAAGTTCAGCACAACATCGTGGGCCAAAGGGCCTGTACTGTGCTGTACTGTTCGATGTTCAATGTTCCAGAAGAGGAGGTGCTGGAGGTCTTAAAAAACATAAAGGTAGATACATCTCCAGGACCTGATCAATGTATCCCAGGACATTGTGGGAAGCTAAGGAAGATTTTGTGAGGACCCTAGCAGGGTTAAAAAGGCACAACAATGTCCCTTTTTTCTCAAGCAGCCTCAGAAATGCAGCATGTCCATAAAGATCATCACCAACATTTACAGATGCATCACAGAAAGCATACTGTCCAGGTAAATAATGACCTGGTATGGCTACTGCTCTGCCCAGGGTGGTTAGAAACTACAGAAAGTTGTGTGCAGAGCCCAGACCATCATGGAAAACAACCTCCCATCTATGAACTCCAATTATTCTTCTTGTTGCGGCAGAAAAGCTGCCAACATTACCAAAGACCTCTGCGACCCTGGTAATTCTCTCTTTCAACATCTTGCCCATTGTTATTAGACTGCTGAATGGACCGCTCTAATTTTAAATCTAATGTTCAGCTTGCTTTGTGTTCCTCTCTGCAGCCATAACCTTGTATGCCTATGAGATAACAAAGTGTTAGCGAGTTTTGAGAAGATTTGTAACTCAGGTTAAGGTTCTGGATGTGAGTTTGCTCGCTGAGCTGGAAGGTTAGTTTTCAGACGTTTCGTCACCATTCTAGGTAACATCATCAGTGAGCCTCCGACGAAGCGCTGGTGTTATGTCCCACTTTCTATTTATGTGGTTAGGGTTCCTTGGGTTGGTGATGTCATTTCCTGTTCTTTTTCTCCGGGGATGGTAGATTGGCTCCAAATCAATGTGTTTGTTGATGGAGTTCTGGTTGGAATGCCATGCTTCTAGGAATTCTCGTGCGTGTTTCTGGCTTGTCCTAGGATGGATGTGTTGTCCCAATCAAAGTGGTGTCCTTCCTCTTCTGTATGTAAGGATACGAGTGACCCATGACCCAACGACATGACCCACTATCACTAGTATCCTTACATACGGATGGACCGAAGATGGATAGAGGAGAAGATAGGTGGAGAGAAGTGTATAGGTGGGGAGGTGGTGAGGGGATAGGTCAGTCCGGGGAGGACGGACAGGTCAACGGGGTGAGATGAGGTTAGTAGGTAGGAAATGGAGGTGCAGCTAGAGGTGGGAGGAGGCGATAGGTGAGAGGAAGAACAGATTAGAGAGGCGGGGACAAGCTGGGCTGGTTTGTGGACAGTAAAGATGTTTGTCTATGATTACGAAGCGATCATCATCAATTGTGCCATTGGGCTGAGGAGTAATGTAACACCGTTTTATGTCGATGGGCGGTGGTTAGATTGTCTCCCGTTGGTGATGGTCATAGCATTTTCATGGTGTGAATATCACCTGTCACTTGTCAGCCCAAGCTTGGATACTGTCCAGATCTTGTTGCATTTGAACATGGACTGCTTCAGTATCTGAGGAGTCACGAATGTTGCTGAACATTGTGCGATCATCAGCGAACATCCCCAGTTCTGACCTTATGATGGAGGGAAGGTCATTGATGAAGCAGCTGAAGATGGTTGGGCCAAGGACACTACCCTGAGGAGCTCCTGCAGAGATGTCCTGGAGCTGGGATGATTGACGTCCCACAACCTCAACCACCTTCCTGTGTCAGGTATGATCCACCACCGGAGAGTTTGCCCCCAGATACCCATTGATTCCAGTTTTGCCAGGGCTCCTTGATTCCACAGTCAGTTGAATGCAGCCTTGATCTGAAGGACTCTCACCTCACCCCTGCAATTCAGCTCTTTTGTCCATGTTTGAACCAAGGCTGTAATTTTTTGAGTGCGAGCAGCAGCGGAGGTAAGACAGACCCGGAAGGTAAGGTAAAGCAGTTTATTTTTTAAATTACTTACCGGTAGCGGGCAGCGGTGTTTTTCTCTTTCAGAGAAGGAGCGGGAGCAGCGGAGGAAGTGACGAGGACCAGAGGGGCAGCCGGGAAGGAAAGCAGTGACCATATATATCAGCAAGGCGGCGAAACCCGAGACTCTACAACCGTAGAGTCTCCCACCCGCCCTCCTCCTCTAACCTAGTTAATAAGGTAAGGTTCATTCTAAACTTTCTCTATTGAATATAAGCTTGTTATTAATTCTATAGCAACTTTAACTAAGCTTTCTACTTTAGTACTGAGTGGGTGTTCAGATAAGTGGGGTATGGATGTTTGGGCAGTTGCCAGCAGAATGTGGCAGTTGGGAGATGTGGCACACGTCTCCGTTGACTACCTCTGCGGGAAGTGCGCCCAACTCCAGCTCCTTGAAAACCGTGTTAGGGAAATGGAGCTGGAGCTGGATGAACTTCGGATCATTCGGGAGGCAGAGGGGGTTATTGAGAGGAGTTACCGGGAGTTGGTCACTCCTAAGGCTCAGGACAAGGATAGATGGGTTACAGTTACGGGGAGGAAAGGGGACAGACAGACAGTGCAGAGATCCCCTGTGGGCATTCCCCTCAGCAATAAGGATACCATTTTGGATACTGCTGGGGGGGATGACCTACCAGAGGAAAGCCATCGTACTCAGTTCTCTGGCACTGAACCTGACACTGTGGCAAAGAAGGGAAGGGGGCAGAATCGAAAAGTACTTGTGGTAGGGGACTCGATAGTTAGGGGAATCGACAGAAGATTTTGTGGTCAGGATCGGGATTCCCGGAAGGTTTGCTGCCTCCCTGGTGCCAGGGTCCGGGACGTCTCCGATCGGGTGTGTAAGGTTCTAAAAGGGGAGGGCGAACAGCCAGAAATCGTGTAACATATTGGCACTAATGATATAGCCAGAAATAGGATTGAGGATATAAAAAGTGATTTCAGGGAGTTAGGATGGAAGCTGCAAAGCAGGACGAACACAGTAGTGTTCTCTAGTTTACTACCAGTGCCACGAGATAGCGAGGCGAGGAACAGGGAGCGGGCGCAGCTGAACACGTGGCTGCGCAGCTGGTGTAGGAGGGAGGGCTTCAGATATGTAGATAATTGGGATGCCTTCTGGGGAAGGTGGGACCTGTACAAGAAGGACGGGTTGCATCTGAACTGGAAGGGGACCAATGTCCTGGGTGGAAGGTTTGCTCGAGTAGTTCGAGAGGGTTTAAACTAGTATGGCAGGGGGGTGGGAACCTGAGCTGTATACCGGAGGTGAGCGTTGATGCAGGTGAGGCAGTAGCAAGAGGTAGACCAGCTAGTGGGAAGGATTTTCCTGGGAAGAAACCAAGGGATCAGTTAAAGTGTGTTTGCTTTAACTCAAGGAGTATCAGGAATAAAAGTGATGAACTTAGAGCATGGAATCAGTACCTGGTGCTATGATGTTGTGGCCATAACAGAGACATGGGTTTCTCATGGGCAGGAATGGTTGCTGGATGTTCCAGGGTTTAGAACATTTAAAAAGAATAGGGAGGGGGGAAAAAGAGGAGGGGGTGTAGCACTACTAATCAGAGAGGGTATCACAGCTACAGAAGCTTCCTTTGTCGAGGAAGATCTGCCTACTGAGTCAGTATGGGTGGAAATTAGGAACAGCAAGGGAGTAGTCACCTCGTTAGGGGTTTACTACAGGCCCCCCAATAGCAGCAGGGAGATTGAAGAAAGCATAGGTCGGCAGATTTTGGAAAAGTGCGGACGTAGTAGGGTTGTTGTAATGGGTGACTTTAACTTTCCTAATATTGATTGGAACCTCCTTCGAGCAGAAGATTTGAATGGAGCTGTTTTTGTAAGGTGTGTTCAGGAGGGTTTCCTAACGCAGTACGTTGACAGGCCGACGAGGGGAGGGGCCATTCTAGACTTGGTGCTCGGAAACGAGCCGGGGCAGGTATCAGATCTTGTGGTGGGAGAGCATTTTGGTGATAGTGACCATAACTGCCTCACATTCTACATAGCTATGGAGAAGGAGAGGATTAGGCAGAATGGGAGGATATTTAATTGGGGAAGAGGAAACTATGATGCGATTAGACATGAGTTAGGAAGCATGGACTGGGAGCAGTTGTTCCATGGTAAGGGAACTATAGACATGTGGAGACAGTTTAAGGAACAGTTGTTGCGAGTGATGAGTAAATATGCCCCTCTGAGACAGGCAAGAAGGGGTAAGATAAAGGAACCTTGGATGACGAAAGCGGTGGAGCTTCTTGTGAAAAGGAAGAAGGTAGCTTACATAAGGTGGAGGAAGCTAGGGTCAAGTTCAGCTCTAGAGGATTACAGGCAGGCAAGGAAGGAGCTCAAAAATGGTCTGAGGAGAGCCAGGAGGGGGCACGAGAAAGGCTTGGCAGAAGGAATCAGGGAAAACACAGAGGCATTTTACGCTTACGTGAGGAATAAGAGAATGATCAAAGAAAGAATAGGGCCGATCAGGGATAGCATAGGGAACTTGTGTGTGGAGTCTGAGGAGGTAGGGGAAGCCCTAAATGAGTTTTTTTGCTTCTGTCTTTACGAAAGAAACGAACTTTGTAGTGAATGAAACCTTTGAAGAGCAGGTGTGCATGCTGGAATGGATAGAGATAGAGGAAGTTGATGTGCTGAAAATTTTGTCAAACGTTAAGATTGACAAGTCGCCAGGCCCGGACCAGATTTGTCCTCGGCTGCTTTGGGAAGCGAGAAATGCAATTGCTTCGCCACTTGCGAAGATCTTTGCATCCTCGCTCTCCACTGGAGTCGTACCTGAGGACTGGAGAGAGGCAAATGTAATTCCTCTCTTCAAGAAAGGAAATAGGGAAATCCCCGGCAATTACAGACCAGTAAGTCTCACGTCTGTCGTCTGCAAGGTGTTAGAAAAAATTCTGAGGGATAAGATTTATGACCATCTAGAAGAGCATGGCTTGATTAAATGCAGTCAACACGGCTTTGTGAGGGGTAGGTCATGCCTCACAAACCTTATCGAGTTTTTTGAGGATGTGACTAGAAAAGGTGATGAGGGTCGAGCTGTGGATGTGGTGTATATGGACTTCAGTAAGGCATTTGATAAGGTTCCCCATGCTAGGCTCATTCAGAAGGTCAGGAGGAATGGGATACAGGGGAACTTAGCTGCTTGGATACAGAATTGGCTGGCCAACAGAAGGCAGCGAGTGGTAGTAGAAGGAAAATATTCTGCCTGGAAGTCAGTGGTGAGTGGAGTTCCACAGGGCTCTGTCCTTGGGCCTCTACTGTTTGTAATTTTTATTAATGACTTGGATGAGGGGATTGAAGGATGGGTCAGCAAGTTTGCAGACGACACAAAGGTCGGAGGTGTCGTTGACAGTATGGAGGGCTGTTGTAGGCTGCAGCGGGACATTGACAGGAAGCAAAGATGGGCTGAGAGGTGGCAGATGGAGTTCAACCTGGATAAATGCGAGGTGATGCATTTTGGAAGGTCGAATTTGAAAGCTGAGTACAGGATTAAGGATAGGATTCTTGGCAGTGTGGAGGAACAGATGGATCTTGGTGTGCAGATACATAGATCCCTTAAAATGGCCACCCAAGTGGGCAGGGTTGTTAAGAAAGCATATGGTGTTTTGGCTTTCATTAACAGGGGGATTGAGTTTAAGAGTCGTGAGATCTTGTTGCAGCTGTATAAAACTTTGGTTAGACCGCACTTGGAATACTGCGTCCAGTTCTGGTCGCCCTATTATAGGAAAGATGTGGATGCTTTGGAGAGGGTTCAGAGGAGGTTTACTAGGATGCTGCCTGGACTGGAGGGCTTATCTTATGAAGAGAGGTTGACTGAGCTCGGACTCTTTTCATTGGAGAAAAGGAGGAGGAGAGGGGACCTAATTGAGGGATACAAGATAATGAGAGGCATAGATAGAGTTGATAGCCAGAGACTATTTCCCAGGGCAGAAATGGCTAGCACGAGGGGTCATAGTTTTAAGTTGGTTTGAGGAAAGTATAGAGGGAATGTCAGAGGCGGGTTCTTTACACAGAGAGTTGTGAGGGCATGGAATGCGTTGCCAGCAGCAGTTGTCGAAGCAAGGTCATTGGGGTCATTTAAGAGACTGCTGGACATGCATATGGTCACAGAAATTTGAGGGTGCATACATGAGGATCAGTGGTCGGCACAACATCGTGGGCTGAAGGGCCTGTTCTGTGCTGTACTGTTCTATGTTCCATGTTCTATGTTCTATGTAATGAGTGTTATTAAATAATGAGACATTGGGGTTCGAGTACATAGCTTTTTGAAAGTTGCTTGGACCGTTGAGTATAGGAGTTGAGATGTCATATTAAGGTTGGACAGGGTATTGGTGAGGCCTCTCTTGGAATACCGTGTCCAGTTCTTGTTGTCATTCTGTAGGCAGAATACTATGAATTTGGTGAGGGCTCGGGAAAGATTCACTGGGATTTTGCCAGGAATGGAGGGTTTGAGTTTTAAGGAAAGGCTAGCTCAGCTGGGACATTTTCCACTAGAGTGCAGGAGGTTGAGGGGTGACCTAAAACTGGTTTCCAAAATCACAAAAGACATAAAATGGTGATAGGAAGAAAGGAAACTGATTGGCATGTTTGTCACACAGAGGTGGATTTGTTTGTGGAATGAACTGTCAGAGGAAGTGATTGATCCAGGTAGAGTTACAACATTTAAAATTTGGACCGGGATACATGATTAGGAATGGTTTAGAGGAATACGGGCCAAATACAGGGAAGTGGGACTCACGTTGTTTGGAGAAAAGTGACATGGACGAGTTGGACGAAAGCGTCTGTTTCCATGCTCTCTGACTCTATAAAAAACAAGATGGTTCCTGGAGACAGTCAAACTCTATTACCTCCCCAGTACCTGCTGGTGCAGTGGAAGATTGGTGAGGAGAGTATGAGGTGCTTTTTGAATTGGAGCAATGGGCAGGGAAACAGGGAGATAGCAGGAGAATGACATTCGGACACAATGATTGTTGGAGAGCTGGTGCAGGCATGATGGGCCGAGTGGTCTTCTCAATGACTGAACAATTCTGAGATTCTGTGATGATTCTGTGACTAACCTGTGGAAAAGCCAAATAAAAACCAAAAGAACTGTGGGTGTTGTAAATCAGAAACATGAACAGAAACAGAAATTGCTGGAAAAGCTCAGCATGTCTGGCAGCATCTGTGGAGAGAAATCAGAGTTACTCTTTTGGGCTCAGTGAACTTTCGTCAGAAAGCAGAGCCTGTCTGTACTTGCCCTTGAGAAGGTGGTGCTGAGCGACCTTCTTGTGCCCCCATTTGCTGTATGGACCCTCTTGCTAAAGTCCCTCTTAAGAGGCTACTGAGTTGTGTGGAAGGGTCACTCGGCTTGAAACATTACCTCTGATTTCTCACCTCAGATGCAGCCGGACCTGCTGAGCTTTTCCAGCAATTTCTGTTTCTGTTTCTGTGGAAAAGCCAATTGTGGATGGAGAATGGAGCTATGGCAACTGCCATGCTCATCTCAATGAGACTTTCATAAACTGTAGGGTTTCTGACCATACAACAGGTCAACTCCTTCCGGTGAGGTGGCCCAGTGATTCCTTATGTCCCAGGGATGATCTCATTCAGCATGGAATCCTGCTGTGCACCTCACAACCTAATACAGCAGGGGAGGGCACCAGTGAACAATGAGGATTGTTAAACATTCACTCCTGGATGTGGCCATCTCTAGCTGGGCCAGCAATTATTGCTCATCCCTAGTTGCCCATTGAGGAGGTGGTGATAAGCTGCACAATGCGTTAGGGTGTCCATGCCAGGATTTTCACCCAGCAACACTGAACGGGTAGTGTAATGTTGTTGCATTATAATCTCTTGAACATTAATCGTGCAATGCTTGGATTATAGTTTTATATCTGTCTGATGAGGGGTGCCCTATGAAAGTCTTATTGCCATCAACCTTCATTCCTGAGACTGAGAGCCTCAGCGTGCATTGGGCAGCAATAAAACATGACCCTGCGTGTGGGCAGACATTATCAGACATTCCCCACACGGCAAAGATCGTTAACTGAATGTGTCTGAAAGGTGAGAGGTTTGCCTGAGGAGATTACTGACCATTTCCAGCCCACCGACTCCCACAGCTACCATCCTCTCACCCACCCTCCTGCAAAAATTCCATCCCCTATTCCCAATTCCTCCGCCTCCGCCGCATCTGCTCCCACAATGTGGCATTCCACTCCCGCACATCCCAGATGCCCAAGTTCTTCAAGGACCGCAACCTTCCCCCCACAGTGATCGAGAACGCCCTTGACCGCATCTCCCGCATTTCCCACAACACATACCTCACACCCCGCCCCCGCCACAACCGCCCCAAGAGGATGCCCCTCATTCTCACACACCACCCCACCAACCTCCGGATACAACGCATCATCCTCCGACACTTCCACCATCTACAATCCGACCCCACCACCCAAAACATTTTTCCATCCCCACCCTTGTCTGCCTTCCGGAGAGACCACTCTCTCCGTGACTCCCTTGTTCGCTCCACACTGCCCACCACACCCCACCACACCCGGCACCTTCCCCTGCAACCGCAGGAAATGCTACACTTGCCCCCACACCTCCTCCCTCATCCCTATCCCAGGCCCAAAGATGACTTTCCATATTAAGCAGAGGTTCACCTGCACATCTGCCAATGTGGTATACTGTGTCCATCATACCCGGTGTGGCTTCCTCTACATTGGGGAAACCAAGTGGAGGCTTGGGGACCGCTTTGCAGAACACCTCCGCTTGGTTCGCAATAAACAACTGCACCTCCCAGTCACGAACCATTTCAACTCCCCCTCCCATTCTCTAGATGACATGTCCATCATGGGCCTCCTGCAGTGCCATAATGATGCCACCCGAAGGTTGCAGGAACAGCAACTCATATTCCGCTTGGGAACCCTGCAGCCTAATGGTATCAATGTGGACTTCACCAGCTTCAAAATCTCCCCTTCCCCCACCGCATCCCAAAACCAGCCCAGTTTGTCCCCTCCCCCCACTGCACCACACAACCAGCCCAGCTCTTCCCCTCCCGCCACTGCATCCCAAAACCAGTCCAGCCTGTCTCTGCCTCCCTAACCGGTTCTTCCTCTCACCCATCCCTTCCTCCCACCCCAAGCCGCACCTCCATTTCCTACCTACTAACCTCATTCCACCTCCTTGACCTGTCCGTCTTCCCTGGACTGACCTATCCCCTCCCTACCTCCCCATCTATACTCTCCTCTCCACCTATCTTCTTTTCTCTCCATCTTCGGTCCACCTCCCCCTCTCTCCCTATTTATTCCAGTTCCTTCTCCCCATCCCCCTCTCTGATGAAGGGTCTAGGCCCGAAACGTCAGCTTTTGTGCTCCTGAGATGCTGCTTGGCCTGCTGTGTTCATCCAGCCTCACACTTTATTATCTTGGATTCTCCAGCATCTGCAGTTCCCATTATCACTGAGATTATTGACCTGTTGCTTCTGCAGCCTTCATCAGAAACAATCCCAACAAATGAAGGGTCTAGGCCCGAAACGTCAGCTTTCCTGATCCTAAAATGCTGCTTGGCCTGCTCATCTAGCTCCACATCCTGTTATCTCAACAAATGTGGGACTCTAAATTTTTAGTAAAGATCTGTAGCTCGGTTGTGGGTGAGGTTGATGACTTGCTCGTCGATTTGGCTTGTTCTCGTTCAGATGTTTCATCACTGTGCTAGGTAACATCATCAGGGGAGCTTCTGATGAAGTGACGTTACTCTACTCTGCTTGGAATTTATACTGTCCGGTCTGTTATTGTATGTACTGTCATTTCCAGTTTTTTTCTGTATGGGTTTGTGTATGATTGCATTACAATCATCAAACACATAGAATTGGTCGCCATACACAAACCATACAGAACAAAACCAGAATTGACAGTACACACCAGAACGGACCGGACAGTATAAATTCTAACCCGAGTACAATAACATCGCTTCATTGGAAGTTCCACTAATGATGTTACCTCGCGTGGTGACGAAACATCTGAACGAGAACAAGCCCAGCTTGGCGAGCAAATCAACAACCTCAATATGGGACTCTGTGGCTGCATTTGTCTCTTGAGAGGAGAGTGTCAGGCTAAGATGTGTATCGTAGGAGATCAGCGTCTCTCCATACAAACGGTGTGACCCTCACCTTGAACACATTGGAGCTTAGCACTATTTCTCAGAAGCCATGGAGCATAAAGTCAAATCTGTTTTGAGTCTGTGGGACACTTGATGCTGTGTCAGAAGCACAAGACCAAATACAGAATAAAGAACAAAGAACAGGATGCTGCCTGGACTGGAGGGCTTATCTTATGAAGAGAGGTTGACTGAGCTCGGTCTCTTTTCATTGGAGAAAAGGAGGGGGAGAGGGGACCTAATTGAGGTATACAAGATAATGAGAGGCATAGATAGAGTTGATAGCCAGAGACTATTTCCCAGGGCAGAAATGGCTAGCACGAGGGGTCATAGTTTTAAGCTGGTTGGTGGAAAGTATCGAGGGGATGTCAGAGGCAGGTTCTTTACGCAGAGAGTTGTGAGAGCATGGAATGCGTTGCCAGCAGCAGTTGTGGAAGCAAGGTCATTGGGGTCATTTAAGAGACTGCTGGACATGTATATGGTCACAGAAATTTGAGGGTGCATACATGAGGATCAATGGTCGGCACAACATTGTGGGCTGAAGGGCCCGTTCTGTGCTGTACTGTTCTATGTTCTAACAAATCAGGCCGTTTGGCCCTACATGCTGACACATTTTGTCCTTCCATACTAAAACAGTCTTCACTGACAGGATCCATATCCATTTATTCAAGTATTCATCTCGGTGCTTCCTGAATGCTGCTATTGTGTCAGCTTCCAACAATTCTCTTCAGGCAAAATGTTCCAGGCTCTCACCGCCTCTTGCCTTTGTCACCCGAGAAACTGACCCCTCCGTCTTAGGAAAAATCCTCATGCTTCCCACTCTACTCATGGCATTCACAATCTTATCAACTTCTATCAGATTGACCCACAACCTACTGAAAACCAATGAAAATAAACCGCTTCAAATGTAGGGTATGCAGGTATACATGATCTTACAGTAGGATAATAGGTTAGCACAACTTCGTGGGTTGAAGGGCCTGTACTGTGCTGTACTGCTCTATGTTTTATGTTGAATGTTACTATTGTGTCTGATCCCACCCCTCCTCTGGCAAACATTCCACGCACTCATCACCCTTTGTGTGAAAAACCACCTCATACATCTCTTTTAAACTTCCCCCCTCGGACCTTGAACCTATGCGGCCGAGTAATTGATCCCTCAATCCTGGGAAATCCGTCGTTATCTCAACTCCACCCATGCCATTGAGAATCTTATAAATTTCTTTTAATTCACACTCAAACTCCTGTGTTACAATGAAAACAAACCCAGTCTATCCAAACTTTCTTCACAGTGAACATCCCCTATTACCAGGCGACATCCTGGTAAATCTTTTCTGTGCTCTCCAAAGCTTGCACATCCTCCTGCTGGTGTGGTGACCAAAACTGTATGCAATGTTCCAAGAGATAATGGGAACTGCAGATGCTGGAGAATCTGAGATAACCAAGTGTGGAGGTTAGGCGCTGCTTGCCCTGCTGTGTTCATCCAGCTCCACACCTTGTTATCTCTGCAAAGTTCCAAGTGTGGCCGAACCAAAGTTCTATAAAACTTCAGCATAACTTGTTTATTATGCCCCTTCCGAAGAAAGCAAGCATGCCAATAGGCCTTTTTTTACTACTTTATCTATCTCACTGCCACCTTCAGTGATCTGTGGACCTGCACTCCCAGATCACTCTGCACATCAATACTCCTAATGTTTTTGCCATTCACTGTAAAATTTCCACCTAAGCTTGACCTTCAAAAATGCATCATCTCACATTTGTCCAGTTTCAACTCATCTCTATATCTCTGCTCGTGCCTCCAAGTCATTTGCAGCTTGCTGTACCCTGACCATCCTTCTCACTATTCGCAGCTCCACCATTCTTTGTCTCCATAAGACGATAAGACATAAGAGTGGAAGTAAGGCCATTCGGCCCATCAAGTCCACTCCGCCATTTAAATCATGGCTGATGGGCATTTCAACACCACTTCCCTGCACTCTCCCCGTAGCCCTTGATTCCTTCTGAGAACAAGAATTTGTCAATCTCTGCCTTGAAGGCATCCAACGTCCCGGCCTCCACTGCACTCTGTGGCAATGAATTCCATAAGCCCACCACTCTCTGGCTTAAGAAATGTCTCCTCATTTTAGTTTTAAATTTACCCCCTCTAATTTTAAGGCTGTGCCCACGGGTCATAGTCCCCCCGCCTAACGGAAACAACTTCCTAGCGACAACCCCTTCTAAACCATACATTACGTCTCATCCTCATCCTCCTGGTTCGTACTAGTGGAAGTCATTAAAAAGCTGCTGCAGAATCTTCTGCAGTGTCCAGGGTGCCCTTCTCTCCTTGCTGCCCCCACACCCTGCCTCACCCCTACTCCTGTGAGCCAGAGGCCGATCAAGGGGGCTCATGTTGCCCTTTGAAACATGGCCACCCACACAGAGCAGTTGAAGAAGGGAGTTCACTTCCACCTTCTCAAGGACAACTTGGGACGGGTGGTAAATGCTGGCCCAGCCAGTCCCAACCCCATCCCGTGACAGGAGAATGAAAGGCAGAACAAGTTCAAGGTTCAGAGTGACCTCCTCCTGTTCTAGATTGCTATGCTTGTCTCCAATCGCCAACCCCACTGGTCAAAACATAAAACCAAAACCCATTTCTAACACACCAAAATATCTCAATGAAAATCTGATCATTTGCCTACTTAAGACAAAAATTTCAGCTTCTCGATGCCTTTTCTGATTCAGTCATGGGACATGGCCATCTCTGGCTGTGCCAGCATTTCTTGCCCACCCCCCGTTGTCCCTTGAGAAGGTGGTGGTGAGCTGCCGTCTTGAAACACTGTAGTCCATGTGTTGTAGCACATGGGGATAGAACGCAAGGATTTTCACCCAGCGACATTGAACGAGCAGTGATATGTTGTGTGTACAATCTTTGGACATTAATCGTGTGCTGCTTGAACGACTGTATTGAATCTGTGTGATGAGAAGTGCCCTATGAAATTGTCATTGCCTTTACTCTTCATTCCCTAGACTGAAATGTCAACATGCAATGAGCGGGAATATAACGTGGCCCTGGGTGTGCAAAGACATCATTCCCAAATTCCCCACACGGCAAAGATCATTGACTGAATGTGTGTGAAATGTGAGAGGTTTGCAGGAGGAGGTTACTGACCTGTTGTCTCTTCTGTTTTCAGAGGCTCTGTTGTGGGAATTGTAGTCGTGGGCGTTGTGGGAACTGTTGGAAAGTAACAAACAGAAACAATCTCAACACATGTGGCTCTCCGTCCCTGCATTGGTGTCTTAGCAGAGTGAGTGTCAGGCTGATAGGGGCTGTGGGGCTCAATTTTAAATCTCACGCGTGCAGATAGGATTGGGAATTCAACCATTGGAAGGGATCCCTGGTTCCTGACACCTTTTCTTTATTCATTCCCGGGATGTGGCTGTCTCTCGCTGAACCTCCGTTTATGGCCTGTGCCTAAGGACTCTTCAGAAGTTGGCAATGAGATGCCTTCTTGAAAACCCATTTGCTGCCAGGAACCTTTTGATAAGGTCCCTTATTAGAGGCGAGTGGGTAAAATTAAAGCACATTGGTGAGGGGGTAGGAGATTTATTTGGGTTGAGAAATGGTTGACAGACAGGAAACAGTGAGCTACAATAAATGGGCCTTTCTCTGAGTGGGAGCCACTGACTGGGGGATACCTCAGCCATTGTTGCTCGGAAGCAGCTACTCACAATGACTGGAAATAAGTTGGATGGGGAAACAATTATAACATTTCCAATTTCACTGAAAACATGTCACTGGGCAGGATTGTGAATCGTGAGGAGGAGGGAAGCAGGCTTCAAGGTAATTGAGACAAATTGTGAGAGTGGGCAATTTAAACAGTGACATTTGATTTGATTTATTATTGTCATATGTACCAAGGTACAGTGAAACTACAGGCAGATCATATGATATAAAGGTCATTGGGTGATTGAACAGAGTGAGACATACAAAGCTGCAGGCACAAAGAAGTTTACAAAAAGCAAGATCAACGTTAGATTTGCAACACGAGCGGTCCACTCAGAAGTCTCATAACAGTGGGGAAGAAACTGTTCTTGAACCTATTGGATTGAATCTTTAAGTGGAGGTGTTATTGAACTGTCTTGACCATTGCATCAATGTGGTTGACCTCGGACGGATTGTTGGTTATCATCACTCCAAGGAACTTTTTTTTTCTCCTTTACTCATTCACAGGATGTGGGCATCATTGGGCAGGCAGCATTTATTGCCCATCCCTAATTACCCAGAGGGCAGTTAAGAGTCAACCACATTGTTGTGGGTCGCATAAAGGCCAGACCAGGTAAGGATGGCAGTTTCTCTCCCAAAAGGACATTAGTGAACCAGAGATAATAAAATGTGAGGCTGGATGAACACAGCAGGCCAAGCAGCATCTCAGGAGCATCAGAGAGGGGGATGGGGTGAGGGAACTGGAATAAATAGGGAGAGAGGGGGAGGCGGACCGAAGATGGAGAGAAAAGAAGACAGGTGGAGAGGAGAGTATAGGTAGGGAGGTAGGGAGGGGATAGGTCAGTCCAGGGAAGACGGACAGGTCAAGGAGGTGGGATGAGGTTAGTAGGTAGATGGGGGTGCAGCTTGGGGTGGGAGGAGAGGATGGGTAAGAGGAAGAACCGGTTAGGGAGGCAGAGACAGGTTGGACTGGTTTTGGGATGCAGTGGGTGGGGGGGAAGAGCTGGGCTGGTTGTGTGGTGCAGTGGGGGGAGGGGACGAACTGGGCTGGTTTAGGGATGCAGTAGGGGAAGGAGAGATTTTGAAACTGGTGAAGTCCACATTGATACCATTGGGCTGCAGGGTTCCCAGGCGGAATATGAGTTGCTGTTCCTGCAACCTTCGGGTGGCATCATTGTGGCACTGCAGGAGGCCCATGACGGACATGTCATCTAGAGAATGGGAAGGGGAGTGGAAATGGTTTGCGACTGGGAGGTGCAGTTGTTTGTTGCGAACTGAGCGGAGGTGTTCTGCAAAGTGGTCTCCAAAACTCCGCTTGGTTTCCCCAATGTAGAGGAAGCCACACCGGGTACAGTGGATGCAGTATACCACATTGGCAGATGTGCAGGTGAACCTCTGTTTAATGTGGAATGTCATCTTGAGGCCTGGGATAGGGGTGAGGGAGGAGGTGTGGGGGCAAGTGTAGCATTTCCTGCGGTTGCAGGGGAAGGTGCCGGGTGTGGTGGGCAGTGTGGAGCGAACAAGGGAGTCACAGAGAGAGTGGTCTCTCCAGAAAGCAGACAGGGGTGGGGATGGAAAAATGTCTTGGGTGGTGGGGTCGGATTGTAAATGGCGGAAGTGTCGGAGGATGATGCGTTGTATCCGGAGGTTGGTAGGGTGGTGTGTGAGAACGAGGGGGATCCTCTTTGGGTGGCTGTGGGCGGGGGGGGGGGGTGCGGGGTGTGAGGGATGTGTTGCGGGAAATACGGGAGACGCGGTCAAGGGCGTTCTCGATCACTGTGGGGGAAAGTTGCGGTCCTTAAAGAACTTGGACATCTGGGATGTGCGGGAGTGGAATGCCTCATCCTGGGAGCAGATGCGGCGGAGGCGGAGGAATTGGGAATAGGGGATGGAATTTTTGCAGGATGTTGGGTGGGAGGAGGTGTATTCTAGGTAGCTGTGGGAGTCGTTGGGCTTGAAATGGACATCAGTTACAAGCTGCTTGCCTGAGATGGAGACTGAGAGGTCCAGGAAGGTGAGGGATGTGCTGGAGATGGCCCAGGTGAACTGAAGGTTGGGGTGGAAGGTGTTGGTGAAATGGATGAACTGTTCGAGCACCTCTGGGGTGCAAGAGGCGGCGCCGATACAGTCATCAATGTACCGGAGGAAGAGGTGGGGTTTGGGGCCTGTGTAGGTGCGGAAGAGGGACTGTTCCACGTACCCTACAAAGAGGCAGGCATAGCTGGGGCCCATGCGGGTGCCCAAGGCCACCCCCTTAGTCTGTAGGAAGTGGGAGGAGTCAAAAGAGAAGTTGTTGAGGGTGAGGACGAGTTCAGCTAGGCGGATGAGGGTGTCGGTGCAGGGGGACTGGTCGGGCCTGCGGGACAGCAAGAAGCGGAGGGCCTTGAGGCCATCTGCATGCGGAATGCAGGTGTATAGGGACTGGACGTCCATGGTGAAGATGAGGTGTTGGGGGCCAGGGAATTGGAAGTCCTGGAGGAGGTGGAGGGCATGGGTGGTGTCACGGACGTAGGTGGGGAGTTCCTGGACCAAAGGGGAGAAAATGGAGTCCAGATAGGTGGAGATGAGTTCAGTGGGGCAGGAGCAGGCTGAGATGATGGGTCGACCAGGGCAGGCAGGTTTGTGGATTTTGGGAAGGAGATACAAACGGGCCGTGGGGGTTGGGGAACAATGAGGTTGGAGGCTGTGGGTGGGGGGTCCCAAGATGACATTCCACATTAAGCAGAGATTCACCTGCACATCTGCCAATGTGGTATACTGCATCCACTGTACCCGGTGTGGCTTCCTCTACATTGGGGAAACCAAGCAGAGGCTTGGAGACCGCTTTGCAGAACACCTCCGCTCAGTTCGCAACAAACAACTGCACCTCCCAGTCGCAAACCATTTCCACTCCCCCTCCCATTCTCTAGATGACATGTCCGTCATGGGCCTCCTGCAGTGCCACAATGATGCCACCCGAAAGTTGCAGGAACAGCAACTCATATTCCGCTTGGGAACCCTGCAGCCATATGGTATCAATGTGGACTTCACCAGTTTCAAAATCTCCCCTTCCCCTACTGCATCCCTAAACCAGCCCAGTTCATCCCCTCCCCCCACTGTACCACACAACCAGCCCAGCTCTTTCTCCCCCACCCACTGCATCCCAAAACCAGTCCAACCTGTCTCTGCCTCCCTAACCGGTTCTTCCTCTCACCCATCCCTTCCTCCCACCCCAAGCCGCACCCCCATCTACCTACTAACCTCATCCCACCTCCTTGACCTGTCTGTCTTCCCTGGACTGACCTATCCCCTCCCTACCTCCCCACCTATACTCTCTCCACCTATCTTCTTTTCTCTCCATCTTCGGTCCGCCTCCCCCTCTCTCCCTATTTATTCCAGTTCCCTCTCCCCATCCCCCTCTCTGATGAAGGGTCTAGGCCCGAAACGTCAGCTTTTGTGCTCCTGAGATGCTGCTTGGCCTGCTGTGTTCATCCAGCCTCACATTTTATTATCTTGGAATTCTCCAGCATCTGCAGTTCCCATTATCTCTGATACTATTAGTGAACCAGATGAGTTTTTCTGACAATCGACAATGGATTCATGGTCATCAGTCGATTTTTAATTCCAGACATTTTATTGAATTGAAATTCCACCATCTGCCATGGCAGGATTCGAACCCAAGTCCCCAGAATGGTATCTGGGTCTCTGGATTAACAGTCCAGCAATGATAACACCAGGTGTTGTCAGCGAACTAGTGGATGGAGTTCAGACAAAATTTATCCACACAGTCATGAGTATACACCATGTACAGTGAGGACTGAGCATTCAGCTTTGCAGGGCACTGGGGCTCAGGATTGATGTGAAAGAGGTGTTGTTGCCTCTTCTCATTGAATGGGGTCTATAGGTCGGAAATTCAACTCCCTGAGTTATAAGGAGAGGCTGGCAGAATAAGTCTTTATTTGTTGGAACATAAGGGAATGAAGGGTGATCTAACTGAGGTGTATCAAACCATGAGGGTCATAGACAGGATGAATGCATATAGTATTTTTTTCCCCAGGGATGGAATAGAGGACATAGGTTGAAGGTGAGAGGGGATAGATTTAAGAAGGACCTGAGGGGCAACTTCTTCACCAGAGAGTGGTGCGTATATGGAATGGGCTGCCAGAGAAAGTGGTTGAAGCAGGTACAATAGCAACATTTTAAAAACACTTGGATAGGTACATGGATGGGAAGGGTATAGAGGGCTGTGCACCAAACACAGGCAGTTAGAATTAGCTGAGTGGACACCATGGTCAGCATGGACTACTTTGGGCCAAAGGGCCTGTTTCCACGCTGTATTACTCTATGACTTTATCCAGTTACAGAGGGCAGAGCAGAGACCTAGGTCCCTGAGTTTGGAAATGAGTTTGGTTGGGATAACAGTGTTGAAGGCGGAGCTGTAGTCAATAATTAGAAGCCTGACGTAGGTATCCTTATTACCCAGATATTCCAGGGCTGAGTGTAGGACATCTTGGAAAGTTTGGATGTACAATGGGTGTCCTTTTAGACCAATTAAAGAAAGTAGACAGCTAGATGCAGCAGGCAATTGGGAGGCAAATTGTATATTGCCTTTCGTTGCAAGAGGATCTGAGTTCAAAAGTAGGGATGTCTGACTGCAGTAGTGCAAGGCCACAGCTGGAGCACTGTGTGCAGGTTTGGTCTCCTGGCATATGAGAGGAAAGACCTGCCACAGAGGGAGTGCCGCTAGGTTCACTGGACCGATTCTGAGGGCAATGGGTGTACCCTGTAGGGAGAGACACACAGTGGCTCAATGATTAGCACTGCTACCTCACAGCACCAGGGATCCACATTTGATACTACTCTCAGGTGACTGTCTGTGTGGCGTTTTCACATTCTCCCTATGTCTTTGAGAGATTCCTCTCACTCCAAACATGTGCAGGTCAAGTGTGGCAGAAGTACAACAGGGTGGAGAGCACAGAGGTCGCTGGGCAGAAACAGAGAATGAGAAACAGAGGAGCAGAAACAGAGGGTGAATTGGAGTGCCTGAATAAATTATCATTGCCATTACTCTGCATTCCTGAGATTGAGAATCTCAACATGCACTGAGCGAGAATATAACATGACCCCAGGTGTGCAAAGACATAAGTCATTCGTTCCCCACACGGCAAAGATCATTGACTGAATGTGTACGAAATGCGAGAGGTTTGCAAGAGGAGGTTACTGACCTGTTGTCTCTTCAGTCGTTGTCGGAGGCTCTGTTGTGGGAATTGTAGTCGTGGGCGTTGTGGGAACTGTTGGAAAGTAACAAACAGAAACAATCTCAATGAATGTGGCTCTCTGTCCCTGCATTGGTGACACAGCAGTGTGTGTGTCAGGCTGATAGGGGCTGTGGGACACAATTATATATCAGGTAAGTGGCAGACTTTTATTGAAGCAACAACTGGCTAATGCAGGGAGAGGGCCAAAGGATCTTCCCGATTCGACATGAGAACCCAGTCGTTCCCTTAATCTATGGTTCAGATTGGAAGCGGGTTCAATGACACATTCTGATTTTTACAGTGAAATACAACATCTTTATACATTTTGTGTTACAATAATCATACACAGCGTGATCACTGTGTCATTCCCCGTATTCTACAATCCTGTGAAACGCCTAATCAATTATCGACATTCCTATGGGCAGCCCCAGATTGCTATGATCTCATGGTGTTTTAACTGACATCGGAATCTCCACGTCTTGGGACCATTCTATGCATCCCATTAAAGTTACTGGTTATACCCGTTCAGGCCTGTCCCAGGCTCGCTTATCTCTAAGAACTGCTTAAATTATGTTATTCATTGTATTCCATGTGCTATCTCTGACAAATTCTGTTGTTCCTCTTATTTTTTTCGCTGTGCCAATTAGGTAGAGAAAAAATACAAAAGGTAGTTGTTCTTAACCAATTGCTATAAGATTCATAATATTGTAAAGTGTTACAGTGTTTCCTACTGTCAGCACTTTCTAACCAACAAGTTGCAAACAATTTATTTTGTTCCGGGCATTATTTTGTTAGGGCAGCACAGTGGCTCATAGCACCAGGGACCTGGGTTCGATTCCAATCTTGGGTGACTGGTCTGTGTGGAGTTTGCACGTTCTCCGTATGTCTGCTTGGGTTTCCTCCCACAGCCCAAGGATGTGCAGGCTAGGTGGATTGGCCATGCTAAATTGCCCATAGTGTTCAGGGATGTGTAGATGACGTGGGCTATAGGGGGATGGGTCTGGGTAGGAAGCTGTGAGAGTCAGTGTGGACTTGTTAGGCCGAAGGCCCTGTTCTGTGCTGTACTGTTCTATGTTCTATGACTATAGCATGATGTCATGTGACTCCTGATGTTGTTCACCTCAGTCCAGCACCAGTACCTCCACATCACAACTAAGAATGAGGTGAGGAAATAATTCTTCACTCAAAAGACAGTGAGTGTGTGGAATTCTCCGTTACAGAATGCACAGGAGGACAAGTCACTGAACATATACGAGGCAAAGAGATAAATTTCAATTTTAAAGACTTTGAGGAGTACAGGGAGAAAAGAGAACACGACATTATAATCAAGGTCCAGGCATGATCATGTTGATTGGTGCAGCAGGTTTGAAAGGCCGAATGGCCCACTCCTGCTCCTTACATGTAGATTCCTCCACTACTGTTAGGGAGAGAGAGCCAGGATTTTCACCCAGTGACACTGAACCAGCAGTGATATGTTGTTATGAGTACAATCTCCTGACCAGTAATCGTGCACTGCTTGAATTATAGTTCTGAATCTGTCTAATGAGGAGCGCCCAAATAAAATCTCATTGACATTACCCTCCATTCCCGAGACTGAGAATCACAACATGCTGAAGCTGTGCAAAACTCTGGTGCGGCCGCACTTGGAGTATTGCGTACAGTTCTGGTCACCGCATTATAAGAAGGATGTGGAAGCTTTGGAAAGGGTGCAGAGGAGATTTACTAGGATGTTGCCTGGTCTGGAGGGAAGGTCTTACAAGGAAAGGCTGAGTGAGGGACTTGAGACTGTTTTCATTGGAGAGAAGAAGATTGAGAGGTGACTTAATTGCAACATCTAAAATAATCAGAGGGTTAGATAGGGTGGATAGGGAGAGACTTTTTCCTAGGATGGTGACGGTGATCACGAGGGGGCATAGCTTTAAATTGAGGGGTGCAAGATATAGGACAGATGTCAGAGGTAGTTTCTTTACTCAGAGAGTAGTAAGGGAATGGAACGCTTTGCCTGCAACGGTAGTAGTTTCGCCAACTTTAGGTACATTTAAGTCGTCATTGGACAAGCATATGGACGTACATGGAATAGTGTAGGTTAGATGGGCTTGAGATCGGTATGACAGGTCGGCACAACATCTATGCAACGGGCAGCAATAAAACATGATCCTGGGTGTGGGAAGACATTATCAGACATTCCCCACACGGCAAAGATCATTGACTGAATGAGTACGAAATGCGAGAGGTTTGCAAGAGGAGGTTACTGACCTGTTGTCTCCTCAGTCGTTGTCGGAGGCTCTGTTGTGGGAATTGTAGTCGTGGGTGTTGTGGGAACTGTTGGAAAGTAACAAACAGAAACTGCCTCAATGAATGTGGTGTTATGGAGAAAGGAAAGTTAAACGAAAGAAAATCCCTGATTTTCACTTTAGAAGTAACAATTTATTTATTTAACCCTAACAGTGAACAAATTAACAGGATTACTAACAAACCAAACAAATCCCACCACCCCAACTCCAGCCAAGTATTAACTATTAACTAAATGAACTAAATTCTACTGGTATGCTATTCAAATAAACACAAGTCCCACTTCTATAAACCTAAGTAATAAGAAAATAAATTAAAACTTGGTCTCTCAAATTCGATACACCTTTCTTCTGCTGTTCTGCATTCATAAACATCTTTCTTCTGCTGTCAGAGATGTTTTCTCATTGAAGTCTTCTGTGAGGACTCTTAGCTAGCAAGGCCATGTTACCTTCTATGGATGGATGGCGCTTTCTTAGAGACATTAGCAATTTCTTACGAGAGCCGGGTGCGTATTTCTCTCAAAGCAATTTTCCAAAACCCTCTCCTTAGACACCTGGGATGACAGATTAATCTTCAAACAATAGCATTGGTTTGAGGTTGCCAAAACCATCAGAGTTATATGCAATTGGCATCAATCGCTGCGTGCTTGGTTTAAACAAATTGACTGATTCCAGCTCATTGCCAAAACATCAAAACAAGCCGATAGTTTCCAATCACACAGCCAGTTAATACAGATTTCAATTTCAGAACTGACTGTATGCACTCTTTTTCCCGGAGAAAAGCACTTTTTGTCTTAAAAGAGCCACGCACTTTTCTCTTTTTAGCTGAAAAATTCTAACTTCATGCCTTCCAGTTCGTGATCACTCTACACAACTTGGTATCAGTGGGTAGTGGTAGTGGGAACTGCAGATGCTGGAGAATCCAAGATAACAAAGTGTGGAGCTGGATGAACACAACAGGCCCAGCAGCATCTCAGGAGCACAAAAGCTGACGTTTCGGGCCTAGACCCTTCATCAGAGAGGGGGATGGGGAGAGGGAACTGGAATAAATAGGGAGAGAGGGGGAGGCAGATCGAAGATGGATAGAGGAGAAGATAGGTGGAGAGGAGACAGACAAGTTAAACGGGTGGGGATGGAGCCTGTAGAGGTGAGAAGGTGTGTGGAGGTAGGGGGGGTATCAAGAACAGCAACTCATATTCCGCTTGGGAACACTGCAGCCCAATGGTATCAATGTGGATTTCACCAGCTTCAAAATCTCCCCCTCCACCCACGGCATCCCAAAACCACCCCAACTCGTCCCCGCCTCCCTCACCTGTTCTTCCTCTCACCTATCCCCTCCTCCCACCTCAAGCTGCACCTCCATTTCCATAAGATCAAAAAACATAGGAGTGGAAGTAAGGCCATTGGGCCCATCAAGACCACTCCACCATTTAAATCATGGCTGATGAGCATTTCAACTCCACTTCCCTGCACTCTCCCCGTAGCCCTTGATTCCTTCTGAGATCAAGAATTTGTCGATCTCTGCCTTGAAGGGATCTAACGTCCCGGCCTCCACTGCACTCCGTGGCAATGAATTCCACAGGCCCACCACTCTCTGGCTGAAGAAATGTCTCCTCATTTCTGTTTTAAATTTACCCCCTCTAATTTTAAGGTTGTGCCCACAGGTCCTAGTCTCCCCGCCTAACGGGAACAACTTCCTAGCGTCCACCCCTTCTAAGCCGTACATTATCTTGTAAGTTTCTATTAGATCTCCCCTCAACCTTCTAAACTCTAATGAGTACAATCCCAGGATCCTCAGCCGTTCATCATACGTTAAACCTACCATTCCAGGGATCATCCATGTGAATCTCCGCTGGACACGCTAGGTATTTCCTACCTACTAACCTCATCCCGCCCCCTTGACCTGTCCGTCCTCACCGGACTGACCTATCCCCTCCTTACCTTCCCACCTATACACACCTCTACTGGCCCAATCCCTGCCCCTTTAACTTGTCTGTCTCCTCTGCAACTATCTTCTCCTTGATCCATCTTCGATCCGCCTCGCCCTCTCTCCCTATTTATTTCAGAACCCTCTCCCCATCCCCCTTTTCTGATGAAGGGTCTAGGCCCAAAACGTCAGCTTTTCTGCTCCTGAGATGCTGCTGGACCTGCTGTGTTCACCCAGCTCCACACTTTATTCTCCAGGAATCAGTGGGTCTCTGTTCCTAGATTGGTGTCTCAGGATTGCAAGCATCAGGCTGAGATGAGCCCTGTAGGCTCTCAGAGTCTCTGAGGACACACTAAGCCCATGTGGAGCTCAGTGCCACCTTTTATGGAAAATAAAATGTGAAAACTGACAGGATAATGGGAGTCTGGCAAAGACTGTTTCAAACAAGTAATCACGCATTAAGCATGATGTGACAAGAAAGGGAGATTGAATAAGGGACAAAGCTAATAAATCAGTTCAGCCCACAGCAGTTATGGGGCACACAGACAAGCATGGATAAACATGGAATAACAACTAAGTGACTAGAATAGATGAAGTAGAGTAATTGTGTGCGCATTTGTGCTGGTATGTGTAGGGTAGATGTGATGTGTGACAAGATAAATACTAACATAAGGGAGTGAGGTCACTTTAAGGTTGGAAAACCAGTGTGGCAGAACTAGCAGCAGAAACTTATTTACAATAGAATAAGTTAGAGATAAGTCTGAAGCAGAAGAAACCACTGTGGCAAGATAAGAAAGGAATAGTCATGATATCATGAATGAAGTAGTGGAGGAAAAAACCAGAGTGGCGTGAGTGGAAAGATAAGACAGGCTGACTTCAGCGGTTGAGATAAGATAACTCGGACTGTGCATGCTGATAAGCTGAGCGAGAGACTGATAACAAAATGCTATAAGAAGTGTAAGCCAAAGAGGCTCGGGGGCACTCTGGGAAAATACTCCTGGATTGTCACGGCTTTTATTTGCAAATAAAAGTTCATCTTCTTGAGGAACTCTCCGCGTCTCCGAGTGATTTCCTACCACACTTTCCAGAGACAATGCAGCAGAATGTTCCCAGTCCCTTGGAGACGACGGGACACTCAGCGGTGTGTCAGAAACATGGGACCAGCTGCTGCTGCCACATCCTCCTGGTTCACACCAGTGGAAGGTCATTGAAAAGCTGCCATAGAGTCTGCTGCAGTGTCCAGGGTTGGGGGGATGGGCTCCGTCTGTCTCCACTCCCCCGCAGACTATCAAACTCCCACACGTGTGAACTGGAGGCCCCACCCAGCGTCTGTCCTTGCCCTCTGAGATTACATTCCAGTGGGTCCTGGTGGGGAAGCTGATCTATACTCTGGATGTGACCACCCACACAGAGCAGTTGAAGAAGGGAGTTCACTTCCACCTTCTCAAGGACAACTTGGGACGGGTGGTAAATGCTGGCCCAGCCAGTCCCAACCCCATCCTGTGACAGGAGAATGAAAGGCAGAACAAGTTCAAGGTTCAGAGTGACCTCCTCCTGTTCTAGATTGCTATGCTTGTCTGTCCATTCTGCAGGAGGAGTGCACACTCACTCAAATCACCAACCCCATCGGTCAATGCATGAAACAAAAACCCCTTTCCCACACACCAAAATATCCTAAAAACAACCTGATCATTTCTCCAGTTTGACGAAAAAAGAAGCTGTCTCTTTTTTTTCATATTTTATTCACTTATGGGGCATGGCCTTCATTGACTGGGCCAGCATTGATTGCCTGTCTGGAGTTGCCCTCCATAAGATGATCAGGACCTGCCTTCTTGAACACATGCCGTCCATTTGCAACAGCACATGGGGAAGGAACTCAAAAGATTTTCACCCAGTGACTACCCAGCCATTCCCCTTCATTCCTGAGACTGAGAATCTCAACATGCAATGGGCAGGAATAAAACATGACCCTGGGTGTGGGAAGACATCATTCCTACATTCACCACATGGCAAAGATCATTGGCTCAATGTATATGAAATGTGAGGTTTGCTGGAGGAGATTTGGTGGTTCGGCCACATTTGGAGTACTGTGTACAGTTCCAGCTGCCACATTACCAAAAGGATGTGGATGCTTTGGAGAGGGTGCAGAGGAGGTTCACCAGGATGTTGCCTGGTATGGAGGGTGCTCGCTATGAAGAGAGGTTGAGTAGATTAGAATTATTTTCATTAGAAAGACGGAGATTGAGGGGGGGCCTGATTGAGGTCTACAAAATCATGAGGGGTATAGACAGGGTGAATAGCAAGAAGCTTTTTACCAGAGTGGGGGACTCAATTACTAGGGGTCATGAGTTCAAAGTGAGAGGAGGAAAGTTTAAGGGAGATATGCATGGAAAGTTCTTTACACAGAGGGTGGTGGGCGCCTGGAATGTGTTGCCAGCGGAGGTGGTAGATGCAGATACGATAGTGTCTTTTAAGATATATTTGGACAGGTACATGGATGGGCAGGGAGCAAATGGACACAGACCCTTTGGAAATAGATGACAGGTTAGACAGAGGATCTTGATCGGCGCAGGCTTGGAGGGCCGAAGGGCCTCTTTCTGTGCAGTAATTTTCTTTGTTCTTTTTGTTCTTTTGAGGTTACTAACCTGTTGTCTCTTCAGTCGTTGTCGGAGGCTCTGTTGTGGGAATTGTAGTCGTGGGCGTTGTTGGAACTGTTGGAAAGTAACAAACAGAAACAATCTCAATGGATGTGGCTCTCAATTTTTCACAAAATATTTCACAAATAACAAGAAAATAACACATTTATTTAACCCTAACAGTGAACAAACTCACAGAATTACCAACAAACTGAACAATTTCCCTAAAGCTAACAAAGCGTGAAGCTGGATGAACACAGCAGGCCAAGCAGCATCTCAGGAGCACAAAAGCTAACATTTCGGGCCTGGACCCTTCATCAGAGAGGGGGGTGGGGAGAGGGAACTGGAATAAATAGGGAGAGAGGGGGAGGCGGATTGAAGATGGAGAGAAAAGAAGATAGGTGGAGAGAGTGTAGGTGGGGAGGCAGGGAGGGGATGGGTCAGTCCAGGGATTACGGACAGGTCAAGGAGGTGAGATGAGGTTAGTAGGTAGGAAATGGAGGTGCGGCTTGAGGTGGGAGGAAGGGATGGATGTGAGGAAGAACAGGTTAGGGAGGCAGAGCCAGGCTGGACTGGTCTTGGGATGCAGTGGGGGGAGGGGATAAGCTGGGCTGGTTGTGTGGTGCAGTGGGGGGATGGGACGAACTGGGCTGGTTTTGGGATGCGATGGGGGAAGGGGAGATTTTGAAGCTGGTGAAGTCCACGTAGATACCATTGGGCTGCAGGGTTCCCAAGCGGAATATGAGTTGCTGTTCCTGCAACCTTCGGGTGGCATCATTGTGGCACTGCAGGAGGCCCAAGATGGACATGTCATCTAAAGAATGGGAGGGGGAGTGGAAATGGTTGGCGACTGGGAGGTGCAGTTGTTTATTGCGAACTGAGCGGAGGTGTTCTGCAAAGCAGTCCCCAAGCCTCCACTTGGTTTCCCCAATGTAGAGGAAGCCACACCGGGTACAGTGGATGCAGTATACCAGATTGGCAGATGTGCAGGTGAACCTCTGCTTAATATGGAAAGTCATCTTGGGGTGTGGGATAGGGGTGAGGGAGGAGGTGTGGGGGTAAGTGTAGCATTTCCTGCGGTTGCAGGGGAAGATGCCGGGTTTGGTGGGGTTGGAGGGCAGTGTGGAGCGGACAAGGGAGTCACGGAGAGAGTGGTCTCTCCAGAAGCCAGGCAAGGGTGGGGATGGAAAAATGTCTTGGGTGGTGGTGTCGGATTGTAGATGGTGGAAGTGTCGGAGGATGATGCGTTGTATCTGGAGGTTGGTGGGGTGGTGTGTGAGAATGAGGGGGATCCTCTTTGGGCGGTTGTGGCGGGCGCGGGGTGCGAGGGATGTGTTGCGGGAAATGCGGGAGACGCAGTCAAGGGTGTTCTCGCAATACACAATACTCCAATTGCGGCCGCACCAGAGTTTTGTACAGCTTCACCATAACCACTTGGTTCCAAAACGCAATCCCTCTATTAATAAAAGCTAAAACAGTGTATGCCTTCTTAACAGCCCTGTCAACCCGGGTGGCAACTTTCAAGGATCTGTGTACATGGACACCGAGATCTCTCTGCTCATCTACACTACCAAGAATCTCACCATTAGCCCTGTACTTTGCCTTCTGGTTACTCCTACCAAAGTGCATCACCTCACACTTGTCTGCATTAAACTCCATTTGCCACCTCTCAGCCCAGCTCTGCAGCTTATCTATGCCTCGCTGCAACCTACAGCATCCTTCGTCACTATCCACAACTCCACCGACCTTAGCGTCGTCTGCAAATTCACTAACCCATCCTTCTACGCCCTCATCCAGGTCATTTAGAAAAATGACAAACAGCAGTGGACCCAACACCGACCCTTGCGGTACACCACTAGTAACTGGTCTCCAGGATGAACATTTCCCATCAACTACCACCCTCTGTCTTCTTTCAGCAAGCCAATTTCCAATCCAAACTGCTATGTCTCCCACAATTCCATTCCTCCGCATTTTGTACAAGAGCCTATTGTGGGGAACCTTATCGAATGCCTTGCTGAAATCCATATACACCACATCAACCGGTTTACTCTCATCTACCTGTTTGCTCCCCTTCTCAAAGAACTCTATTAGGTTTGTGAGGCACGACCTTCCCTTCACAAAACCGTGCTGACTATCCCTAATCAATTTATTCTTTTCTAGATGATTATAAATCCTATCCCTTATAACCTTTTCCAGCACATTACCAACAACTGAGGTAAGGCTCACTGGTCTATAATTACCAGGGTTGTCTCTACTCCCCTTCTTGAACAAGGGAACCACATTTGCTATTCTCCAGTCATCTGGCACTATTCCTGTAGACAATGACGAGTTAAAGATCAATGCCAAAGGCTCTGCAATCTCCTCCCTGGTTTCCCAGAGGATCCGAGGATAAATCCCATCCGGCCCAGGGGACTTATCTATCTTCACCCTCTGAAGGATTTCTAATACCTCTTCCTTGTGAACCTCAATCCCACCTAGTCTAGTAGCATGTATCTCAGTATTCTCCTCGACACCATTGTCATTTTCTTGAGTGAATGCTGTTGAAAAATATTCATTTAGCGCTTCCCCTATCTCCTCTGACTCCACACACAACTTACCACTACTATCCTTGATTGGCCCTCATCTTACTTTCGTCATTCTTTTATTCCTTAAATACCTGTAGAAAGCCTTCAGGTTTACCCTGATTCTATCCGCTAACAACTTCTCATGTCTCCTCCTGGCTCTTCTGAGCTCTCTCTTTAGGTCTTTCCTGGCTACCTCGTAGCACTCAAGTGCCCTAACTGAGCCTTCACATCTCATCCAAACATAAGCCTTCTTCTTCCTCTTGACCAGAGATTCCACCTCCCTCGGCTCCCGCACTCTACAGCTTCTTCCCTGCCTGACAGGTACATACTTATCTAGAACACACAGGAGATTTTCCTTGAATAAGCTGCACATTTCTAATGCGCGCCTCCCCTATCCTATGCTCCCTAAATCTTGCCTAATCTCTTCGTAATTGCCTTTCCCCCAGCTATAACTCTTGCCCAGTGGTATACACCTGTCCCTTTCCATCACTAAAGTAAACATAACAGAATTGTGATCGCTATCACCAAAGTGCTCACCTACTTCCAAATCTAACACCTGGCGATGCTCATACCCAGTACCAATTCTAATGTGGCTTTGCCATATTACATCTAACAGACAGGAAGGAAACTGACCATCAGAAGACACGAACATCAGCTAGCAGCAAAACAGCACAATGAACTCTCCCTAATATTGGTACATTCAGAAAATGAAGGCCATTAGTTTAACTGGGACTAGGTCACCAAAGGAGCACAAACTAAACACACGGGAATTCCGAGAGGCATGGCTCTCCACCCATAATGTAATCAACAAACACATAAAATTGGACCCATAACACAAACCAATACAGAGCAAAACCAGAAATGACAGGACACCCCCAGAACGGGCCGGACAGTACAAATTCTAACCCGAGTAGAATAGCATCACTTCATTGTAAGCTCCACTGATGATGTCACCGAGCGTGGTGATGAAAAGTCTGCACAGGCAAGCCAGTCAACAACCTCACACACAAAACAAGTTACAAATCTGTGCTGAAACTTTAAATGATCAATGTGAGAGGTTTGCAAGAGGCGGTTACTGACCAGTTGTCTCCTCAGTCGTTGTCGGAGGCTCTGTTGTGGGAATTGTAGTCGTGGGTGTTGTGGGAACTGTTGGAAAGTAACAAACAGAAACAATCTCAATGGATGTGGCTCTCTGTCCCTGCAGTGTTGTCTTCGCAGAGTGAGTGTCAGGCTGATAGGGGCTGTGGGGCACAATTATATATCTCCTGGGTGCGGACGGGTTTGGGATTGGAACACTTGAAAGGTATCCCTGATTCCTGACACATTTTCATTATTCATTCCTGACATGTGGCTGTCTCTGGCTGGACCTGTGTTTACTGCCTGTCCCTAATTGCCCTTCAGAAGGTGCTGGTGAGCTGCTATCGCTACCGACACTTGTTGGGGAGATCCTTTTGATAATGTTCCACATATGATTCTTGTGGGTAAAGCTAAAGCACATGGTATAGTGGGCAACCCATTAACATTTGTTGAGAATTGTTTGACACACAGGAAATGGGGAATTGTAATAAATGGGCCTTTCCCGGAGCGCAGCCAGTGACTAGTGGGGTCCCACATGCAGCTGTGCCTGACAGCAGCTGTTCACAATATACGGAGATCCCCTGAATGATTCGGAAACATGGGTGTACATGGGGTGGCTTTATCGAACAAAGTAGACAGCGAGGCACAGTAAGCAATGAGGAAGGAAAAATTTATACTGTCCTTTGTTGCAAGAAGATCTGAGTTGAATCATTAGAATGTCTTACAGCATTTACACAGAGTCTTGGTGAGACCGCAGCTGCAGTACTATTTTGCAGGTTTGGCGGACAGGCCTGCCGTTCAGGGAGAACAGGGGAGATTGATACTGAGAATGACAGGACTGTCCTACCAGGAGAGATTGGGTTCACTGGGCCTGTATTCACTAGATATTGAATTAAACTCATGATCAGGGCTGGACAGATGATATCCAGTGAGGATGTTTGCCCTGGTTGGGGAGACATGAACCAGGGACACAGTCTCACGATAGAGGGTAGACCCATGAAGAATGAGGTCAGAATTCATACACCTCCAGGCTATAGTCCAACAGCTGCAGGGGTATGGGAACCAAATGAGGAGGTTACTGGGCTGTAAGGAGGGAGTAACCGAAGCCTGTAAGGAACTAGATAATGAAGTCAGCGTGACTACGGGGAAAAGGAGGCAGTGAGCAGATGACAAATGCAAAGGGACAGACGGGCTGAGGTGCATTTGTTTTAATGTGAGACGTGTCGTAGGTAGGGCAGATGAACCTAGGGCTTGGATTGGTACCTGGGAGGATGATGTTGTTGCTATTATTGAGACTTGGTTGAGGGAAGGGCATGATTGGCAATTAAAAATCCCAGGAGAGAGATGCTTCAGGCGGGATAGAGAGGGAGGTAGAAGGGGTGGAGAACCAGCAATACTGGTCAAAGACGATATCGCAGCCGCACTGAAGGAGGGCCCCATGGAGGACTCCAGCAGTGAGGCAATATGGGCAGAACTCAGAAATAGGAAGGATGCAGGAACAATGCTGGGGCTGTACTACAGGCCTCCCAACAGCGAGCGTGAGATAGAGGTACAGATATGTAAACAGATAAGGGAAAGGTGTAGGAGAAACAGGCTGGTGGTGATGGGAGATTTTAATTTTCCCATCATTGACTGGGATTCACTTCGTGTTCGGGATTTAGAAGGAGCAGAATTTGTAAGGAGCATCCAGGATGGTTTTCTAGAGCAGTGCGTAAATAGTCCATCTCGGGAAGGGGCCAGACTGGACCTGGTGTTGGGGAATGAGCCTGGCCAGGTGGTTGAAGTTTCAGTCACAGATTTCTTTGGGAACAGTGATCACAGTTCTGTAAGTTTTAGAATACTGATGGACAAAGATGAGAGTGATCATAAAGGAAGAGTGCTAAATTGGGTTAGGCCAACTGTAGCAAAATTCGACCAAGGCTGGGGAATGTAGATTGGAAACAGCTGTTTGAGGGTAAATTCGCATTTGATATGTGGGACGCTTTTAAGGAGCGGTTGATTAGAGTGCAGGAGAGACATGTCCCTGTGAAAATGAGGGATAGAAAGGGCAAGATTAGGGAACCATGGATGACAGGTGAAATTCTGAGACTAGCAAGACAAGGCCTAGTGACTGACAAAGACGAAGCTTTGGAAGAATATCGAGAAAGTAGGACCAATCAGAAACGAGGAATAAAATGGTCTGAAAGGGTTTGAAATATGTTTAGCAAACAGGGTTTAGGAAAATCCCAAAGCCTTTTATTCATACATAAGAAGCAAGAGGGTAACTAAAGAAAGGGTTGGCCCACTCAAGGACAAAGGAGGGAAGTTATGCGAAGAGTCAGAGAAAATGAGCGAGATTCTTCATGAGTACTTTGCATCGGTATTCACTGAGGAGAGAGACAAGACGGATGTTGAGGTTAGGGATAGATGTTTGATTACTATAGTTCAAGTCAGCATAAGGAGAGGGGAAGTGTTGGGTATTCTAAAAGGGATTAGGGTGGATGGGATCTATTCCAGATTTCAGAGGTAAGTGAGAGAAGAAATATCTGGGGCCTTAACAGATAACTTTGAAGTATCCTTAAACACGGGTGAGGTCCCAGAGGACTGGAGACTTGCTAATGTTGTCCCCTTGTTTAAGAAGGGCAGCAGCGATAATCCAGGTAATTATAGACCGGTGAGCCTGATGTCAGTGGTAGGGAAGCTACTGGAGAAGATACTGAGGGATAGGATCTATTCTCATTTGGAAGAAAATGGGCTTATCAGTGATAGGCAACATGATTTTGTACAGGGAAGGTCATGTCTTACCAACTTAATAGAATTCTTTGAGGGTGTGACAAAGTTGATAGATGAGGGAAAGGCTGTAGATGTCATATACATGGACTTCAGTAAGGCGTTTATGGAGAAAGTGAAGTCACATGGGGTTCAGGGTGTGCTAGCTAGATGGATAGAGAACTGGCTGGGCAACAGGAGGCAGAGAGTTGTAGTTGGGGTTTCTCAACTTGGAGGCCTGTGACCTGTGGTGATCCACAGGGATCCGTGTTGGGACCACTGTTGCTGTGATGTACATAAATGACCTGGAGGGAGGTATGAATGGTCTGATTAGCAACAGGAGACAGAGAGGAGTAATGGAAGGGAGTTTCTGAAAATGAAGGACTGTGGCCAGTGGTGTTCCACAGGGATCTGTGTAGGGGTCACTGTTGTTTGTGATATATGTAAATGATTTAGAGGAAGGGAAAGGTGGTCTGATCAGCAAGTTTGCAGATGACACTAAGATTGGTGGAGTCACACATAGTGAAGGGGACTGTCAGAGATTACGGCAGAATATAGATAGACTGGAGAGTTGGGCAGATAAATGGCAGATGGAGTTCAATCCGGGCAAATGCGAGGTGATGCATTTTGGAAGATCTCATTCAAGAGCGAGGTATATGGCAAATGGAAAATTGACGAACAGAGAGATGTGAGTGTTCAGGTCCATCGTACCCTGCAAGTGGCAACGCAGGTCGATAGAGTGGTCAAGAAGACATACGGCATGCTTTCCTTCATTGGGCGGGGTATTGAGTACAAGAGTTGGCAGGTCATGTTGCAGTTGTATAGGACTTTGCATTCTCCAAAAGTCCCCTTCACGATGTGCCACTCCACCAATCCATTTGGAGTACTGTGGACAGTTCTGGTCGCCACATTACCAAAAGGATGTGGATGCTTTGGAGAGGGTGCAGAGGAGGTTCACCAGGATGTTGCCTGGTATGGAGGGTGCTAGCTATGAAGAGAGGTTAAATAGATTAGGATTATTTTCATTAGAAAGACGGAGATTGAGGGGGGACCTGATTGAGGTCTACAAAATCATGAGGGGTACAGACAGGGTGGATAGCAAGAAGCTTTTTCCCAGAGTGGGGGACTCAATTACGAGGGGTCATGAGTTCAAAGTGAGAGGAGGAAAGTTTAAGGGAGATATGCGTGGAAAGTTCTTTACGCAGAGGGTGGTGGGTGCCTGGAATGCGGTGTCAGCGGAGGTGGTAGACGCAGACATGGTAGCGTCATTTAAGATGTATCTAGACAGGTACATGGATGGGCAGGGAGCAGAGGAATACAGATCCTTGGACAATAGGCGACAGTTATAGATAGTGGATCTACATCAGGTCAGGCGTCGAGGGCGGAAGGGCTGTTCCTGTCCTGTAATGTTCTTTGTTCTTTGTTTGTTGGACATAACAAGCTTTTGGAGTATAGACCCTCTGTCAGGTGAAGTAAAGGCTTCATGGGGTGCAGGGAGAAAAGGGGAAATGACATTTTGATCCCTCAAGGGCCACACATGATGACGTTGAATGGTGGGGCAGGTTCAAAAGGTCAAATGGCCTGCTCCTTCTCTTTGTCTGTAGGATGCTCCCATTGAGTTACAGAGGGACAGCCAGGATTTTCACCCAGTGACACTCAGTGGGCAGTGATATGGTGTTGTAAACACAATCTCTTCAACATTCATCGTGTGCTGCCTGGAATACAGTTTTGAATCTGTCTGATGAGCAGTGCCTGAATAAAATCTCACTGCTCTTGCCTTTCATTCCCGAGACTGAGAATCTCAAAATGCAATGGGCAGGAATAAAACATGAACCGAAATAATTGTGGACACTGTTAATCAGGAATAAAAACAGAAGTTGATGGAAAGCTCAGCAGGTCTGGCAGCATCTGGCAAAAAACATTGTTAATGTTTCAGTCCGGTGACCCTTGAACAGTGGTTCTGATGAAGGGTCACCGGGCCCGAAACATTCATCTGTTTTTATCTTTCACAGATGCTGCCAGACCTGCTGAGCTTTTCCTGCAACGTTGTTTTTTGTTTAAAAAACAAACATGACCCTGGTTGTGGAAGTACATCATGCACTCCCCACATGGCAAAGATCACCGACTGAATGTGTATGAAATGCGAGAGGTTTGCAAGAGGAGGTTACTGACCTGTTGTCTCCTCAGTCGTTGTCGGAGGCTCTGTTGTGGGAATTGTAGTCGTGGGCGTTGTGGGAACTGTTGGAAAGTAACAAACAGAAACAATTTCAACGCAAGTGGCTCTCTGTCCCTGCATTGGTGACACAGCAGTGTGTGTGTCAGGCTGATAGGGGCTGTGGGACACAATTATATATCTCCTGGGTGCGGACGGGTTTGGGATTGGAACACTTGAAAGGTACCCCTGATTCCTGACACCTTTTCTTTATTCATTCCCGGGATGTGAAGCAAAGAGTGGCGATAAATGAGTGCCGTTCTGGTTGGCGGCCTGTGACTAGTGGTGTGCCTCAGGGATCGTTGTTGGGACCACAATTATTTACAATTTATATAGATGATTTGGAGTTGGGGACCACGTGTAGGTGTGAAAGTTTGCAGATGACACTGGGATGAGTTTCACAGCAAAGTGTGCAGACGACTGTGAAACTTTGCAGAGGAACACAGATACATTGAGTGAGTGGGCAAAGGCCTGGCAGATGGAAGACAATGTAAATAAATGTGAACTCATTCATTTTGGGAGGAGTAATAGTAAAAGGGTTCATTACTTGAATGGTAAAAAGTTGCAGCGTGCTGTGATGCAGAGGGACCTGGGTGTCCTTGTCCATGAATCACAGAAGGATGGTCTGCAGGTACAACAAGTAATTGGGAAGGCAAATGGAATTTTGTCCTTCATTGCTCAAGGGATTGAGGTTAAAAGCAGAGAGGTTATGTTGCAGCTGTACAAGGTGCTGGTGAGGCCACACCTGGAGTACTGTGTGCAGTTTTGGGCTCCTTACTTGAGGAAGGAAGTACTGGCACTGGAGGAGGTGCAGAGGATGTTCACAAAATTGATTCTGGAGTTGAGGGTTTTGGTTTATGAGGAGAGACTGAGCAGATTGGGATTATATTCATGGGAATTGAGAGGATTGAGGGGGTTCTCAGAAACATAGAAAATTTATGAAGGGAATAGATAAGATAGAAGGAGAGAGGATGTTCCCGCTGGCAGGTGAAGCTAGGACAAGAGGGCAGAGCCTCAAGATCAGAGGGAGCAGATTTAGGACTGAATTGAGAAGGAATGTCTTCATCCAGAGGATTGTTAATCTATGGAATTCCTTGCCCAGTGAAGACGTTGATGCTAATTCAGCAAATGTTTTTAAAGCTAAGGTCGATTTTTTTTGAACAACAAACAAATTAAGGGATTTGGTGAGAATGTGGGGGTCAGTGGATCTGAGTCCACAAAAAGATCAGCCATAATCTTACTCAGTGGCGGAGCAGGCTCCAAGGGCTGGACGGCCTATTCCTGCTCCTAGTCCTTATGTTCTCATGTGGCTATCTCTGGCTAGACCTGCTTTTATTGTCTGCCCTGAACTGCCCTTCAGAAGGTGCTGGTGAGCTGCTATCGCTACCGACACTTGTTGGGGAGATCCTTTTGATAATGTTCCACATATGATTCTCGTGGGTAAAGCTAAAGCACATGGTATAGTGGGTAATCCATTAACATTTGTTGAGAATTGTTTGACAGACAGGAAACGGGGAATTGTAATAAATGGGCCTTCCCCGGAGCGCAGCCAGTGACTAGTGGGCTCCCACATGCAGCTGTGCCTGACAGCAGCTGTTCACAATATACGGAGATCCCCTGAATGAGTCGGAAACATGGATTTACAAGGGATGTCCTTATGGACCGAACTAGACAGCTAGGTACAGCAAGCAATTAGGAAGGTCAACCTTAAACTGTCCTTCATTGTATGAGGATCTAAGTTCATTCATTGGAATGTTTTACAGCATTTATACAGAGTCTTGGTGAGACCGCAGCTGCAGTACTATTTTGCAGCTTTGGAGGACAGGCCTGCCGTACGGGGAGAACAGGGGAGATTCACTGGATTAATACTGAGAATGACAGAACTGTCCTACAAGGAGAGATTCGGTTCACTGGGCCTGTATTCACTCGATATTGAATTAAACGCATGATCAGGGCTGGACAGATGATATCCAGTGAGGATGTTTGCCCTGTTGGGGAGACATGAACCAGGGACACAGTCTCACGATAGAGGGTAGACCCATGAAGAATGAGGTCAGAATTCATACACCTCCAGGCTATAGTCCAACAGCTGCAGGGGTATGAGAACCAAATGAGGAGGTTACTGGGCTGTAAGGAGGGAGTAACCGAAGCCTGTAAGGAACTAGATAATGAAGTCAGCGTGACTACGGGGAAAAGGAGGCAGGGAGCAGATGACAAATGCAAAGGGTCAGATGGTCTGAGGTGCATTTGTTTTAATGTGAGAAGTGTAGTAGGTAGGGCAGATGAACCTAGGGCTTGGATTACTACCTGGAGTACGATACAAAGAACCAGCAACAAAGAAAATTACAGCACAAGAACAGGCCCTTCGGCCCTCCAAGCCTGCGGTGATCGAGATCCTCTGTCTAACCTGTCATCTATTTCCAAAGGGCCTGTGTCCATTTGCTCCCTGCCCATCCATGTACCTGTCTAGATACATCTTAAAAGACGCTAACGTGTCTGCGTCTACCACCTCTGCTGGCAACGCATTCCAGGCACCCACCACCCTCTGTGTAAAGAACTTTCCACGCATATCTCCCTTAAACTTTCCTCCTCTCACTTTGAACTCATGACCCCTAGTAATTGAGTCCCCCACTCTGGTAAAAAGCTTCTTGCTATCCACCCTGTCTATACCCCTCATGGTTTTGTAGACCTCAAGCAGGTCCCCCCTCAATCTCCATCTTTCTAATGAAAATAATCCGAATCTATTCAACCTCTAAATGTGTCCGAACCAATGTCTTATACAACTGTAACATGACCTGCCAACTCTTGTACTTAATACCCCGTCCGATACAGGAAAGCAAGCCATATGCCTTCTTGACCACCCTATTGACCTGCGTTGCCACCTTCAGGGAACAATGGACCTGAACACCCAGATCTCTCTGTTCATCAGTTTTCCCCAGGACGTTTCCATTTACTGTATAGTTCGCCCTTGAATTTGATCTTCCAAAATGCATCACCTCACATTTGCCCAGATTGAACTCCATCTGCCATTTATCTGTCCAACTCTCCAATATGCCTATATTCTGCTGTAATCTCTGACAGCCCCCTTCACTATTTGACATCGACAGTCTTTCCCTCATCAATCAACTTTGTCACATCCTCAAGAAATTCTATTAAGTTGGTAAGACAGGACCTTCTCTGCACAAAACCATGTTGTCTATCACTGATAAGCCCATTTTCTTCCAAATGGGAATAGAAACTATCCCTCAGTATCTTCTCCAGCAGCTTCCCTACCACTGACATCAGGCTCCCCGGTCGATAATCACCTGTATTATCCCTGCTACCCTTCTGCAACAATGGGACAACATTAGCAATTCTCCAGTCCTCTTGGACCTCACCCATGTTAAAGGATGCTGCAAAGATATCCGTTAAGGCCCCAGCCTTATTTCCTCTCTCGCTTCCCTCAAAACCTGGGATAGATCCAGTCCAGACCTGGGGACTTGTCCACCTTAAGCCTTTTAGGATACCCAACACTTCCTCCCTCCTTCTGCCGACGTGACCTGGAGTAATTAAACATCTAACCCTAACCTCAACATCTGGCATGTCCCTCTCCTTGGTGAATACCGACACAGAGTACTCGTTAAGAATGTGACCCATTTTCTCTGACTCAACACATAACTTTCCTTCATTGATAACAAAGTATGGAGCTGGATGAACACAGCAGGCCAAGCAGCACCTTAGGAGCACAAAAGCTGACGTTTTGGGCTTCGCCTCTTTGAACTTAAGTGGGCGAATTCTTTCTCTTGCTGTACATATGAATTAAAGGCTTTGGGATTTTCTTTCACCATGTTTGCGAAGGATATCTCATGTCCGCTTTTAGCCCTCTCAATTCCTCATTTCAGATTCTCCCTACATTCTCGATATTCTGCCAAATCTTCGTCTGTCTTCAGTTGCCTAAACCTTATGAATGCTTCCTTGTTCCTCTTCGCTCTTCACACGATTTCACCTGTCATCCATGGTTCCTTAATCTTGCCTTTTCCATTCCTCATTTTCACAGGAACATGTCTCTCCTGCACGCGCATCAACCTCTCCTTAAAAGCCTCCCACATATCAAATGTGGGTTTGCCTCCAAACAGTTTCTCCCAATCTACATTGCCCAGATCCTCCCGAATCTTGGTATATTTGTCCTTCCCCAGTCTAGTACTCTTCCTTAGGGCCACTCCCATCCTTGTCAGATGCTGCCAGACCAGCTGAGTTTTGCTGGAAAAGCAAACTATTTGTAGTATATTAACAGAGTCTTGGTGAGACTGCAGCTGCAGTATTGTTTTGGAAGTTTTGAGGACAGACTGCAAACACTATAAATCAGGAACAAAACCAAAATTGCTGGCAAAGCTAAGCAGGTCTGCTAGCATCAGTGAAGGTAAAAGCAGAGATAGTGTATTGTAAAACTTACGGAATTGTGGTCGCTATTTCCAAAGTAGTCCCCTACTGTAATATCAACCACCTGGCCGGGTTCATTCCCCAGCACCAGGTCCAGTGTGGCCCCTTCCTGAGTTGGACTATTTACAGACTGCTCTAGAAAACCGGCCTGGATGATCCTTACAAATTCAGCTCCTTCTAAATCCCGAACACTAGGCTGATGGAGAAAGTGAAGTCACTGGGGTCCAGGGTGTGCTAGCCAGATGGATAAAAAAAACTGGCTGGGCAACAGGAGACAGAGAGTAGTAATGGAAGGGGGTTTCTCAAAATGGAGGACTGTGGCCAGAGGTGTTCCACAGGCATCTGTGTAGGGGTCACTGTTGTTTGTGATATATGTAAATGATCTGGAGGAAGGTGTAGGCGGTCTGATCAGCAAGTTTGCAGATGACACTAAGATTGGTGGAGTCGCAAAGAGTGAAGGGGACTGTCAGAGATTACGGCAGAATATAGATAGACTGGAGAGTTGGGCAAAGAAATGGCAGATGGAGGTCAATCCAGGCAAATGCGAGGTGATGCATTTTGGAAGATCTAATTCAAGTGCAAAGTATATGATAAATTGAAAAGTTCTGGGGAAAATGGATGAACAGAGAGATCTAGGTGTTCAGGTCCATTGTGCACTGAAGGTAACAACGCAGGTCAATAGGGTGGTCAAGAAGGCATATGGCATGCTTTCCTTCAATGGACGGGGTATTGAGTACAAGAGTTGGCAGGTAACGTTACAGTTGTATAGGACTTTGGTTCGGCCACATTTAGAGTACTGCGTAGTAGAGAAGATGACATTTTGATCCCTCGAGGGCCACACATGATGACGTTGAATGGTGGGGCAGGTTCGAGAGGTCAAATGGCCTGCTCCTTCTCTTTGTCTGTCGGATGCTCCCATTGAGTTACAGCGGAACAGCCAGGATTTTCAGCCAGTGACACGCAGTGGGCAGTGATATGGTGTTGTAAACGCAATCTCTTCAACATTCATCGTGTGCTGCCTGGAATACAGTTTTGAATCTGTCTGATGAGCAGTGCCTGAATAAAATCTCACTGCTCTAACCGTTCATTCCGGAGACAGAGAATCTCAAAATGCAATGGGCAGGAATAAAACATGAACTGAAATAATTGCGGATGCTGTAAATCAGGAATAAAAACAGAAGTTGATGGAAAAGCTCAGCACGTCTAGTAGCATCGAGCTAAAAACACAGTTAACTGTTGGGGACGGTTACTGTTGCTCAGTGGTTCTGATGAAGGGTCACCAAACATGAAACATTTACTCTGTTTTATCTTTCACAGATGCTGCCAGTCCGGCTGAGCTTTGCAGGAAAAAGCAAACTACTTGACGGATATCAACAGAGTCTTGGTGAGACTGCAGCTGCAGTATTGTTTTGGAGGTTTTGAGGACAGACTGTGAACCCTATAAATCAGGAACAAAACCAAAATTTCTGGCAAAGCTAAGCAGGTCTGCGAGCATCAGTGAAGGTAAAAGCAGAGATAGTGTTTTTTGCTTCAAAAATAAAACATGACCCTGGGTGAGGGAATAGATTACTCATACTATCTCCAAAAGGCAAAGATCATTGACTGAATGTGTATGAAATGCGAGAGGTTTGCAAGAGGAGGTTACTGACCTGTTGTCTCCTCAGTCGTTGTCGGAGGCTCTGTTGTGGGAATTGTAGTCGTGGGTGTTGTGGGAACTGTTGGAAAATAACAAACAGAAACAATCTCAATGGATGTGGCTCTCTGTCCCTGCAGTGTTGTCTTAGCAGAGTGTGTGTCAGGCTGATAGGGGCTGTGGGACACAATTATATATCTCCTGGGAGCGGACGGGTTTGGGATTGGAACACTTGAAAGGTATCCCTGATTCCTGACACCTTTTCATTATTCATTCCTGACATGTGGCTGTCTCTGGCTGGACCTGTGTTTACTGCCTGTCCCTAATTGCCCTTCAGAAGGTGCTGGTGAGCTGCTTTCGCGACCGACACTTGTTGGGGAGATCCTTTTGATAATGTTCCACATATGATTCTTGTGGGTAAAGCTAAAGCACATGGTATAGTGGGTAATCCATTAACATTTGTTGAGAATTGTTTGACAGACAGGAAACGGGGAATTGTAATAAATGGGCCTTTCCCGGAGCGCAGCCAGTGACTAGTGGGCTCCCACATGCAGCTGTGCCTGACAGCAGCTGTTCACAATATACGGATATTCCCTGAATGATTCGGAAACATGGCTGTACATGGGGTGGCTTTATCGAACAAAGTAGACAGCGAGGCACAGTAAGCAATGAGGAAGGAAAAATTTATACTGTCCTTCGTTGCAAGAAGATCTGAGTTGAATCATTGGAATGTCTTACAGCATTTATACAGAGTCTTGGTGAGACCGCAGCTGCAGTACTATTTTGCAGGTTTGGAGGACAGGCCTGCCGTTCAGGGAGGACAGGGGAGATTGATACTGAGAATGACAGGACTGCCCTACAAGGAGAGATTGAGTTAAATGGGTCTGTATTCACTCGATTTTGAATGAAACACACGATCAGGGCTGGACAGATGAGACCCAGTGAGGATGGTTGCCCGGGTTGGGGAGACATGAACCAGGGACACAGTCTCATGTTCCAGGGAAAGCCAATTTAAATGAGGTCAGAATTCATACACCGTCAGGGTGTAGTCCAACAGGTTTATTTGAACACACAGGCTTTTGGAGTATTTACCCTCCGTCAGGTGAAGTAAAGGCTTCATGGGGTGCAGGGAGAAAAGGGGAAATGACATTTTGATCCCTCGAGGGCCACACATGATGACGTTGAATGGTGGGGCAGGTTCGAAAGGTCAAATGGCCTGCTCCTTCTCATTGTCTGCAGGATGGTCCCATTGAGTTACAGAGGGACAGCCAGGATTTTCACCCAGTGACACTCAGTGGGCAGTGATATGGTGTTGTAAACACAATCTCTTCAACATTCATCGTGTGCTGCCTGGAATACAGTTTTCAATCTGTCTGATGAGCAGTGCCTGAATAAAATCTCACTGCTCTTACCGTTCATTCCCGAGACTGAGAATCTCAAATGCAATGGGCAGGAATGAAACATGAACCAAAAAAAACTGCGGACATTGTTAATCAGGAACAGAAACAAATTTGCTGGAAATCTCAGCAGGTCTGGCAGCATCTGTGACGGAAAGAACAGTCTTGATGTTTCGGGTTGACTGACGCTTGGTCAGCAGTTCAAAGGAAGGGACACTGGTCCTGAGACGATTACTCTGTTTTTCCCTTCACAAATGCTGCCAGACCGGCTGAGCTTTTCCAGCAACTTTGTTTTTGTTCAGGAATAAAACATGACCCTGGTTGTGGAAGTACATCATGCACTCCCGACATGGTAAAGATCACCAAATGAATGTGTATGAAATGCGAGAGGTTTGCAAGAGGAGGTTACTGACCTGTTGTCTCTTCAGTCGTTGTCGGAGGCTCTGTTGTGGGAATTGTAGTCGTGGGTGTTGTGGGAACTGTTGGAAAGTAACAAACAGAAACAATCTCAATGGATGTGGCTCTCTGTCACTGCATTGGTGACACAGCAGTGTGTGTGTCAGGCTGACAGGGGCTGTGGGGCACAATTATATATCTCCTGGGTGCGGGCGGGTTTGGGATTGGAACACTTGAAAGGTATCCCTGGTTCCTGACACCTTTTCTTTATTCATTCCTGACATGTGGCTGTCTCTGGCTGGACCTGTGTTTACTGCCTGTCCCTAATGGCCCTTCAGAAGGTGCTGGTGAGCTGCTGTCGCTTCCGACATGTTGGGGAGATCCTTTTGATAATGTTCCACATATGATTCTTGTGGGTAAAGCTAAAGCACATGGTATAGTGGGTAATCCATTAACATTTGTTGAGAATTGTTTGACAGACAGGAAACGGGGAATTGTAATAAATGGGCCTTTCCCGGAGCGCAGCCAGTGACGAGTGGGCTCCCACATGCAGCTGTGCCTGACAGCAGCTGTTCACAATATACAGAGATCCCCCGAATGATTCAGAAACATGGGTGTACAAGGGATGTCCTTAGGACTGAACTAAACAGCTAGGTACAGCAAGCATTTAGGAAGGTCTACCTTAAACTGTCCTTCATTGTATGAGGATCTAAGTTCATTCATTGGAATGTTTTACAGCATTTATACAGAGTCTTGGTGAGACCGCAGCTGCAGTACTATTTTGCAGGTTTGAAGGACAGGCCTGCCGTACGGGGAGAACAGGGGAGATTCACTGGATTAATACTGAGAATGACAGGACTGTCCTACAAGGAGAGATTGGGTTCACTGGGCCTGTATTCACTAGATATTGAATTAAACTCATGATCAGGGCTGGACAGATGATATCCAGTGAGGATGTTTGCCCTGTTGGGGAGACATGAACCAGGGACACAGTCTCACGATAGAGGGTAGACCCATGAAGAATGAGGTCAGAATTCATACACCTCCAGGCTATAGTCCAACAGCTGCAGGGGTATGAGAACCAAATGAGGAGGTTACTGGGCTGTAAGGAGGGAGTAACCGAAGCCTGTAAGGAACTAGATAATGAAGTCAGCGTGACTACGGGGAAAAGGAGGCAGGGAGCAGATGACAAATGCAAAGGGACAGATGGTCTGAGGTGCATTTGTTTTAATGTGAGAAGTGTAGTAGGTAGGGCAGATGAACCTAGGGCTTGGATTACTACCTGGAGTACGATACAAAGAACCAGCAATAAAGAAAATTACAGCACAGGCACAGGGCCCTTCGGCATTCCAAGCCCGCGCTGATTGAGTTCCTTTGTCTAAACCTGTCATCTATTTCCAAAGGGTCTGTGTCCATTTGCTCCCTGCCCATCCATCTACCTGTCCAGATACATCTTAAAAGACGCTAACGTGTCTGCGTCTCCCACCTCCGCTGGCAACGCGTTCCAGGCACCCACCACCCTCTGTGTAAAGAACTTTCCACGCATATCTCCCTTAAACTTTCCTCCTCTCACTTTGAACTCATGACCCCGATAATTGAGTCCTCCACTCTGGGAAAAAGCTTCTTGCTATCAACCCTGTCTATACCCCTCATGATTTTGTAGACCTCAATCACAACCCCCTCAATCTCCGTCTTTCGAATGAAAATGATCCTAATCTATTCAACCTCTAAATGTGGCCGAACCAAAGTCCTATACAACTGCAACATGACCTGCCAACTCTTGTACTCAATACCCCGTCCGATGAAGGAAAGCAAGCCATATGCCTTCGTGACCACCCTGTTGACCTGCGTTGCCACCTTCAGGGAACAATGGACCTGAACACCCAGATCTCTCTGTTCAACAATTTTCCCTCGGACTTTTCCATTTACTGTATAGTTCGCCCTTGAATTTGATCTTCCAAAATGCATCACCTCGCATTTGCCCGGATTGAACTCCATCTGCCATTTATCTGCCCAACTCTCCAATATGCCTATATTCTGCTGTAATCTCTGACAGCCCCCTTCACTATTTGACATCGACAGTCTTTCCCTCATCAATCAACTTTGTCACGTCCTCGAGAAATTCTATTAAGTTGGTAAGAGAGGACCTTCTCTGCACAAAATCATGTTGTCTATCACTGATAAGCCCATTTTCTTCCAAATGGGAATAGAAACTATCCCTCAGTATCTTCTCCAGCAGCTTCCCTACCACTGACATCAGGCTCCCCGGTCGATAATCACCTGTATTATCCCTGCTACCCTTCTGCAACAAGGGGACAACATTAGCAATTCTCCAGTCCTCTTGGACCTCACCCATGTTAAAGGATGCTGCAAAGATATCTGTTAAGGCCCCAGCCTTATTTCCTCTCTCGCTTCCCTCAAAACCTGGGACAGATCCAATCCAGACCTGGGGACTTGTCCACCTTAAGCCTTTTATCTACCCAACACTTCCTCCCTCCTTCTGCCGACGTGACCTGGAGTAATCAAACATCTAACGCTAACCTCAACATCCGGCATGTCCGTCTCCTTGGTGAATACCGACACCTAGTACTCGTTAAGAATGTGACCCATTTTCTCTGACTCAACGCATAACTTTCCTTCATTGATAACAAAGTATGGAGCTGGGTGAACACAGCAGGCCAAGCAGCACCTTAGGAGCACAAAAGCTGACGTTTTGGGCCTCGCCTCTTTGAATTTAAGTGGGCGAATTCTTTCTCTTGCTGTACATATGAATTAAAGGCTTTGGGATTTTCTTTTACCATGATTGCGAAGGATATCTCATGTCCGCTTTAAGACCTCTCAATGCCTCATTTCAGATTCTCCCTACATTCTCGATATTCTGCCAAATCTTCATCTGTCTTCAGTTGCCTAAACCTTATGTATGCTTCCTTTTTCCTCTTCGCTAGTCTCACAATTTCACCTGTCATCCATGGTTCCCTAATCTTGCCATTTCTATTCCTCATTTTCACAGGAACATGTCTCTCCTGCACGCGCATCAACCTCTCCTTAAAAGCCTCCCACATATCAAATGTGGAGTTACCTTCAAACAGTTTCTCCCAATCTACATTCCTCAGATCCTGCCCAATCTTGGTATAGTCGGCCTTCCCCCAGTCTAGTACTCTTCCTTTAGGACCACTCCTATCCTTCTCCATGAGTATTGTAAAACTTACAGAATTGTGGTCGCTATTTCCAAAGTAGTCCCCTACTGTGATATCAACCACCTGGCCGGGCTCATTCCCCAACACCAGGTCCAGTATGGCCCCTTCCCGAGTTGGACTACATACATACTGCTCTAGAAAACCATCCGGGACACACCTTACAAATTCTGCTCCATCTAAACCCCTAACACTGATTGCATCCCAGTCAATGTTGGGAAAATTAAAATCTCCCATCACCACCACCCTGTTTCTCCGACACCTTTACACTATCTGTTTACATATTTGTGCCTCTATCTCACGCTCGCTGTTGGGTGGCCTGTAGTACAGCCCAACATTGTTACTGCATCCTTCCTATTTTTGATCCTCCATGGGGACCTCCTTCATCTCAGCTGTGATATCCTCTTTGGCAAGTAATGCACTCCTCTACCCCTTTTACCTCCCTCTCTATCCCGCCTGAAGCATCGATATCCTGGGACAACTAGTTGCCAATCATGCCCTTCCCTCAACCAAGTCTCAGTAATAGCAATAACATCATACTCCCAGGTACAGATCCAAGCCCTAAGCTCATCTGCCTTGTCTACTACACTTCTCGCATTAAAACAAATGCACCTCAGACCACCTGTCCCTTTGTGTTCATCATCTGCTCCCCGACTATTATTCCTCTTAGTCCCTTAAGCTTTATGATGTTATCACTCTTACTAAGGCTTGGTTAAGGGAGGGGCAAGATTGGCAACTAAATATCCCAGGACACAGATATTTCAGGCGGGATAGAGAGGGAGGTAAAAGGGGTGGAGGAGTTGCAGTACTGGCCAAAGTGGTTATCACAGCCACACTGAAGGAGGGCCCCATGGAGAACCCGAGCAGTGAGGCAATATGGGCAGAACTCAGAAATAGGAAGGATGCAGTAACAATGCTGGGGCTGTACTACAGGCCTCAGAAAGGGGCCAGACTGGACCTGTTGTTGGGGAATAGGCCTGGCCAGGTGGTTGAAGTTTCAGAAGGGGAATAGTTTGGGAATAGCGATCACAATTCCGTAAGCTTTAGAATACTGATGGATAAAGACAAGAGTGATCCTAAAGGAAGAGTGCAGAATTAGGGGAAGGCCAACAATAGCAAAATCTGTCAGGAGCTGGGGAATGTGGATTGGGAGCAGCTGTTTGAGGGAAAATCCACATTTGATATGTGGGAGGCTCTGAAAGAGAGGTTGATTAGAGTGCAGGACAGATATGTCCCTGTGAAGACGAGGGATAAAAAGGGCACAATTAGGGAACTATGGATGACAGGTGAAATTGTGAGGCTGGTAAACAGGAAAAAGGAAGCAGACATAAGGTCTAGGCGACTGAAAACAGACAAAGCTTTGGAGAAATATCAGGAAAGTAGGACCAATCTGAAACAAGGAATAAAAAGGGCTAAAAGGGGTCATGAAGTATCTTTAGTGAACAGGTTTAAGGAAAAACCCAAAGCTTTTTATGAATACATAAGGAGCAAGAGGGTAAATAGAGAAAGGGTTGGCCCACTCAAGGACAGCAGAGGGAAGTTATGTGCTGAGTCAGAGAAAAAGAGTGAGATTCTGAAGGATACTTGGTGTTGATATTCACCGAGGAGAGGAACAAGATGGTCCTTGAGGTTAGAGATAGATGTTTGATTACCCTAGGTCAAGTCAGCATCAGGAGGGGGGAGGTGTTGGGTAATCCAAACGGCATTTGGGTGGACAACAGCCCAGGTCCAGATGGGATCTATTCCAGATTTCAGAGGGATGCGAGAGAGGAAATAGCTGGGGCCTTTTACAGATATCTTTGCAGCATCCTTGAGCATGGGTGAGGTCCCAGAGGATTGGAGAATTGCTAAAGTTGTCTCCTTGTTTAAGAAGGGTAGCAGCGACAATCCAGGTAATTATCGACCGGTGAGCCTGATGTCAGTGGTAGGGAAGTTACTGGAGAAGATACTCAGGGATAGGATCTATTTATATTTGGAAGTAATTGGGCTTATTCATGATAGGCAGCATGGTTTTGTGCAGGGAAGCTCATGTCTTACCAACTTGATAGAATTCATTGAGAAAGTGACAAAGTTGATTGATGAGGGAAAGGTTGCAGATGTCATATACATGGGCTTCAGTAAGGCGTTTGATAAGGTTCCCCATGGTAGGCTGATGGAGAAAGTGAAGTCACATGCGGTCAAGGGTGTGCTCGCTAGATGGAATAAAAACTGGCTGGGAACGGGAGACAGAGAGGAGTAATGGAAGGGAGTTTCTGAAAATGAAGGACTGTGGCCAGTGGTGTTCCACAGGGATCTGTGTAGGGGTCACTGTTGTTTGTGATATATGTAAACGATTTGGAGGAAGGGAAAGGTGGTCTGATCAGCAAGTTTGCAGCTGACACTAAGATTGGTGGAGTAGCTGATAGTGAAGGGGACTGTCAGAGATTACGGCAGAATATAGATAGACTGGAGAGTTGGGCAAAGAAATGGCAGATGGAGTTCAATCCAGGCAAATGCGAGGTGATGCATTTTGGAAGATCTAATTCAAGCGCAAAGTATATGATAAATGGAAAAGCCCTGGGAAAATGGATGCACAGAGAGATCTGGGTGTTCAGGTCCATTGTGCACTGAAGTTGGCAACGGAGGTGGACAGAGTGGTCAAGTAGGCATACGGCATGCTTTCATTCATCACATGAGGTATTGAGTACAAAAGTTGGCAGGTCATGTTGCAGTTGTATAGGACTTTGGTTTGGCCACATTTAGAGTACTGCGTACAGTTCCGGTCACCACACTACCAAAAGGATGTGGATGCTTTGGAGAGGGTGCAGAGGAGGTTCACCAGGACGTTGCCTGGTGTGGAGGGTGTTGGCTATGAAGAGAGGTTGAGTAGATTAGGATTATTTACATTGGGTATATGGAGGTTGACGGGGGGCCTGATTGAGGTCGACAAAATCATGGCGGGTATAGACAGGGTGGGTAGCAAGAAGCTTCTTCCCCCGGAGTAGGGGACTTATTGACTAGGGGTCACTATTTCAATGTGAGAGCGGAAAGGTTTAATGGAGATATGAATGGAAAGTTCTTTATACAGAAGGGGGTGGGTGACTGGAACGTGTTGCCAGCGGAGGTGGGAGAGGCGGGCACGATAGCATCATCGAAAATGTATCTAGACAGATACATGGATGGGCAGGGAGCAGAAGCATACAGATCCTTGGAAAACAGGCGACAGGTTTAGATGGAGAATCTGGATCGGGTCAGGTGTCGAGGGCGGAAGGGCCTGTTCCTGTCCTGTAATGTTTCTTGTTCTTTGTTTGTGAGAAATAAGAAGCTTTTGGAGGATAGACCCTCCATCAGGTGAAGTAAAGGCTTCATGGGGTGCAGGGAGAAAAGGGGAAATGACATTTTGATCCCTCGAGGGCCACACATGATGACGTTGAATGGTGGGGCAGGTTCGAAAGGTCAAATGGCCTGCTCCTTCTCTTTGTCCGTAGGATGCTCCCATTGAGTTACAGAGGGACAGACAGGATTTTCACCCAGTGACACGCAGTGGGCAGTGATATGGTGTTGTAAACACAATCTCTTCAACATTCATCGTGTGCTGCCTGGAATACAGTTTTGAATCTGTCTGATGAGCAGTGCCTGAATAAAATCTCACTGCTCTGACTGTTCATTCCCGAGACTGAGAATCTAAAAATGCAATGGGCAGGAATGAAACATGAACCAAAAAAAACTGCGGACACTGTTAATCAGGAATAAAAACAGAAGTTGATGGAAAAGCTCAGCACGTCTAGTAGCATCGAGCTAAAAACACAGTTAACTGCTGGGGACGGTTACTGAATGCACAGTGGTTCTGATGAAGGGTCACCAAACATGAAACATTTACTCTGTTTTATCTTTCACAGATGCTGCCAGTCCGGCTGAGCTTTGCAGGAAAAAGCAAACTACTTGACGGATATCAACAGAGTCTTGGTGAGACTGCAGCTGCAGTATTGTTTTGGAGGTTTTGAGGACAGACTCCGAACCCTACAAATCAGGAACAAAACCAAAATTGCTGGCAAAGCTAAGCAGGTCTGCTAGCATCAGTGAAGGTAAAAGCAGAGATAATGTTTTTAGTTTCAAAAATAAAACATGACGCTGGGTGAGGGAAGAGATTACTCATACATTCTCCCAAAGGCAAAGATCATTGACTGAATGTGTATGAAATGCGAGAGGTTTGCAAGAGGAGGTTACTGACCTGTTGTCTCCTCAGTCGTTGTCGGAGGCTCTGTTGTGGGAATTGTAGTCGTGGGCGTTGTGGGAACTGTTGGAAAGTAACAAACAGAAACAATCTCAATGAATGTGGCTCTCTGTCCCTGCATTGGTGACACAGCAGTGTGTGTGTCAGGCTGATAGGGGCTGTGGGACACAATTATATATCTCCTGGGTGTGGACGGGTTTGGGATTGGAACACTTGAAAGGTATCCCTGATTCCTGACACATTTTCATTATTCATTCCTGACATGTGGCTGTCTCTGGCTGGACCTGTGTTTACTGCCTGTCCCTAATGGCCCTTCAGAAGGTGCTGGTGAGCTGCTATCGCTTCCGACACTTGTTGGGGAGATCCTTTTTATAATGTTCCACACATGATTCTCGTGGGTAAAGCTAAAGCACATGGTATAGCGGGTAATCCATTAACATTTCTTGAGAATTGTTTGACAGACAGGAAACGGGGAATTGTAATAAATGGGCCTTTCCCGGAGCGCAGCCAGTGACGAGTGGGCTCCCACATGCAGCTGTGCCTGACAGCAGCTGGTCACAATATACGGAGATCCCCTGAATGATTCGGAAACACTGGTGTACGTGGGGTGGCTTTATCGAACAAAGTAGACAGCGAGGCACAGTAAGCAATGAGGAAGGAAAAATTTATACTGTCCTTCGTTACAAGAGGATCTGAGTTCAATCATTGGAATGTCTTACAGCACTTACACAGAGTCTTGGTGAGACCGCAGCTGCAGTACTATTTTGCAGGTTTGGAGGACAGGCCTGCCGTTCAGGGAGAACAGGGGAGATTGATACTGAGAATGACAGGACTGCCCTACAAGGAGAGATTGGGTTAACTGGGCCTGTATTCACTCGATTTTGAATTAAACACACGATCAGGGCTGGACAGATGAGACCCAGTGAGGATGGTTGCCATGGTTGGGGAGACATGAACTAGGGACACAGACTCATGTTCCAGGGAAAGCCAATGTAAATGAGGTCAGAATTCATACACCGTCAGGATGTAGTCCAACAGGTTTATTTGAACACTCAGGCTTTTGGAGTATTTACCCTCCGTCAGGTGAAGTAAAGGCTTCATGGGGTGCAGGGAGAAAAGGGGAAATGACATTTTGATCCCTCGAGGGCCACACATGATGACGTTGAATGGTGGTGCAGTTTCGAAAGGTCAAATGGCCTGCTCCTTCTCTTTGTCTGTAGGATGCTCCCATTGAGTTACAGAGGGACAGCCAGGATTTTCACCCAGTGACACTCAGTGGGCAGTGATATGGTGTTGTAAACACAATCTCTTCAACATTCATCGTGTGCTGCCTGGAATACAGTTTTGAATCTGTCTGATGAGCAGTGCCTGAATAAAATCTTACTGCTCTGACTGTTCATTCCCGAGACTGAGAATCTAAAAATGCAATGGGCAGGAATGAAACATGAACCAAAAAAACCTGCGGACACTGTTAATCAGGAATAAAAACAGAAGTTGATGGAAAAGCTCAGCACGCCTAGTAGCATCGAGCTAAAAACACAGTTAACTGCTGGGGACGGTTACTGAATGCACAGTGGTTCTGATGAAGGGTCACCAAACATGAAACATTTACTCTGTTTTATCTTTCACAGATGCTGCCAGTCCGGCTGAGCTTTGCAGGAAAAAGCAAACTACTTGACGGATATCAACAGAGTCTTGGTGAGACTGCAGCTGCAGTATTGTTTTGGAGGTTTTGAGGACAGACTCCGAACCCTACAAATCAGGAACAAAACCAAAATTGCTGGCAAAGCTAAGCAGGTCTGCCAGCATCAGTGAGGGTAAAAGCAGAGATAATGTTTTTAGTTTCAAAAATAAAACATGACGCTGGGTGAGGGAAGAGATTACTCATACATTCTCCCAAAGGCAAAGATCATTGACTGAATGTGTATGAAATGTGAGAGGTTTGCAAAAGGAGGTTACTGACCTGTTGTCTCCTCAGTCGTTGTCGGAGGCTCTGTTGTGGGAATTGTAGTCGTGGGCGTTGTGGGAACTGTTGGAAAGTAACAAACAGAAACAATCTCAATGGATGTGGCACTCTGTCCCTGCATTGGTGACACAGCAGTGTGTGTGTCAGGCTGATAGGGGCTGTGGGACACAATTATATATCTCCTGGGTGTGGACGGGTTTGGGATTGGAACACTTGAAAGGTATCCCTGATTCCTGACACATTTTCATTATTCATTCCTGACATGTGGCTGTCTCTGGCTGGACCTGTGTTTACTGCCTGTCCCTAATGGCCCTTCAGAAGGTGCTGGTGAGCTGCTATCGCTTCCGACACTTGTTGGGGAGATCCTTTTTATAATGTTCCACATATGATTCTCGTGGGTAAAGCTAAAGCACATGGTATAGCGGGTAATCCATTAACATTTCTTGAGAATTGTTTGACAGACAGGAAACGGGGAATTGTAATAAATGGGCCTTTCCCGGAGCGCAGCCAGTGACTAGTGGGCTCCCACATGCAGCTGTGCCTGACAGCAGCTGTTCACAATATACGGAGATCCCCTGAATGATTCGGAAACACTGGTGTACGTGGGGTGGCTTTATCGAACAAAGTAGACAGCGAGGCACAGTAAGCAATGAGGAAGGAAAAATTTATACTGTCCTTCGTTACAAGAGGATCTGAGTTGAATCATTGGAATGTCTTACAGCACTTACACAGAGTCTTGGTGAGACCGCAGCTGCAGTACTATTTTGCAGGTTTGGAGGACAGGCCTGCCGTTCAGGGAGAACAGGGGAGATTGATACTGAGAATGACAGGACTGTCCTACAAGGAGAGATTGGGTTAACTGGGCCTGTATTCACTCGATTTTGAATTAAACACACGATCAGGGCTGGACAGATGAGACCCAGTGAGGATGGTTGCCATGGTTGGGGAGACATGAACTAGGGACACAGACTCATGTTCCAGGGAAAGCCAATGTAAATGAGGTCAGAATTCATACACCGTCAGGATGTAGTCCAACAGGTTTATTTGAACACTCAGGCTTTTGGAGTATTTACCCTCCGTCAGGTGAAGTAAAGGCTTCATGGGGTGCAGGGAGAAAAGGGGAAATGACATTTTGATCCCTCGAGGGCCACACATGATGACGTTGAATGGTGGTGCAGTTTCGAAAGGTCAAATGGCCTGCTCCTTCTCTTTGTCTGTAGGATGCTCCCATTGAGTTACAGAGGGACAGCCAGGATTTTCACCCAGTGACACTCAGTGGGCAGTGATATGGTGTTGTAAACACAATCTCTTCAACATTCATCGTGTGCTGCCTGGAATACAGTTTTGAATCTGCCGGATGAGCAGTGCCTGAAACAAATCTCACTGCTCTTGCCTTTCATTCCCGAGACTGAGAATCTCAAAATGCAATGGGCAGGAATAAAACATGAACCGAAATAATTGCGGATGCTGTAAATCAGGAATAAAAACAGAAGTTGATGGAAAAGCTCAGCACGTCTAGTAGCATCGAGCTAAAAACACAGTTAACTGTTGGGGACGGTTACTGTTGCTCAGTGGTTCTGATGAAGGGTCACCAAACATGAAACATTTACTCTGTTTTATCTTTCACAGATGCTGCCAGTCCGGCTGAGCTTTGCAGGAAAAAGCAAACTACTTGACGTATATCAACAGAGTCTTGGTGAGACTGCAGCTGCAGTATTGTTTTGGAGGTTTTGAGGACAGACTGTGAACCCTATAAATCAGGAACAAAACCAAAATTGCTGGCAAAGCTAAGCAGGTCTGCTAGCATCAGTGAAGGTAAAAGCAGAGATAGTGTTTTTAGTTTCAAAAATAAAACATGACGCTGGGTGAGGGAAGAGATTACTCATACATTCTCCCAAAGGCAAAGATCATTGACTGAATGTGTATGAAATGCGAGAGGTTTGCAAGAGGAGGTTACTGACCTGTTGTCTCCTCAGTCGTTGTCGGAGGCTCTGTTGTGGGAATTGTAGTCGTGGGCGTTGTGGGAACTGTTGGAAAGTAACAAACAGAAACAATCTCAATGGATGTGGCTCTCTGTCCCTGCATTGGTGACACAGCAGTGTGTGTGTCAGGCTGATAGGGGCTGTGGGACACAATTATATATCTCCTGGGTGCGGACGGGTTTGGGATTGGAACACTTGAAAGGTATCCCTGATTCCTGGCACATTTTCATTATTCATTCCTGACATGTGGCTGTCTCTGACTGGACCTGTGTTTACTGCCTGTCCCCAATGGCCCTTCAGAAGGTGCTGGTGAGCTGCTATCGCTTCCGACACTTGTTGGGGAGATCCTTTTTATAATGTTCCACATATGATTCTCGTGGGTAAAGCTAAAGCACATGGTATAGCGGGTAATCCATTAACATTTGTTGAGAATTGTTTGACAGACAGGAAACGGGGAATTGTAATAAATGGGCCTTTCCCGGAGCGCAGCCAGTGACTAGTGGGGTCCCACATGCAGCTGTGCCTGACAGCAGCTGTTCACAATATACGGAGATCCCCTGAATGATTCAGAAACACTGGTGTACGTGGGGTGGCTTTATCGAACAAAGTAGACAGCGAGGCACAGTAAGCAATGAGGAAGGAAAAATTTATACTGTCCTTCGTTACAAGAGGATCTGAGTTGAATCATTGGAATGTCTTACAGCATTTATACAGAGTCTTGGTGAGACCGCAGCTGCAGTACTATTTTGCAGGTTTGGAGGACAGGCCTGCCGTTCAGGGAGAACAGGGGAGATTGATACTGAGAATGACAGGACTGCCCTACAAGGAGAGATTGGGTTAACTGGGCCTGTATTCACTCGATTTTGAATTAAACACACGATCAGGGCTGGACAGATGAGACCCAGTGAGGATGGTTGCCCTGGTTGGGGAGACATGAACCAGGGACACAGTCTCATGTTCCAGGGAAAGCCAATTTAAATGAGGTCAGAATTCATACACCGTCAGGATGTAGTCCAACAGGTTTATTTGAACACACAGGCTTTTGGAGTATCGGCCCTCCGTCAGGTGAAGTAAAAAGGCTTCATGGGGTGCAGGGAGAAAAGGGGAAATGACATTTTGATCCCTCGAGGGCCACACAGGATGACGTTGAATGGTGGGGCAGGTTCGAAAGGTCAAATGGCCTGCTCCTTCTCTTTGTCTGTAGGATGCTCCCATTGAGTTACAGAGGGACAGCCAGGATTTTCACCCAGTGACACTCAGTGGGCAGTGATATGGTGTTGTAAACACAATCTCTTCAACATTCATCGTGTGCTGCCTGGAATACAGTTTTGAATCTGTCTGATGAGCAGTGCCTGAAACAAATCTCACTGCTCATACCGTTCATTCCCGAGACTGAGAATCTCAAAATGCAATGGGCAGGAATGAAACATGAACCAAAAAAAACTGCGGACACTGTTAATCATGAACAGAAACAAATTTGCTGGAAATCTCAGCAGGTCTGGCAGCATCTGTGACGGAAAGAACAGAGTTGATGTTTCGGGTTGACTGACGCTTGGTCAGCAGTTCAGAGGAAGGGACACTGGTCCTGAGACGATTACTCTGTTTTTCCCTTCACAAATGCTGCCAGACCTGCTGAGCTTTTCCAGCAACTTTGTTTTTGTTCAGGAATAAAACATGACCCTGGTTGTGGAAGTACATCATGCACTCCCCACATGGCAAAGATCACCAAATGAATGTGTCTGAAATGCGAGAGATTTGCAAGAGGAGGTTACTGACCAGTTGTCTCCTCAGTCGTTGTCGGAGGCTCTGTTGTGGGAATTGTAGTCGTGGGCGTTGTGGGAACTGTTGGAAAGTAACAAACAGAAAAAATCACAATGGATGTGGCTCTCTGTCCCTGATTTGGTGACACAGCAGTGTGTGTGTCAGGCTGATAGAGGCTGTGGGACACAATTATATATCTCCTGGGTGCGGACGGGTTTGGGATTGGAACACTTGAAAGGTATCCCTGATTCCTGACACATTTTCATTATTCATTCCTGACATGTGGCTGTCTCTGGCTGGACCTGTGTTTACTGCCTGTCCCTAATGGCCCTTCAGAAGGTGCTGGTGAGCTGCTATCGCTTCCGACACTTGTTGGGGAGATCCTTTTTATAATGTTCCACACATGATTCTCGTGGGTAAAGCTAAAGCACATGGTATAGCGGGTAATCCATTAACATTTCTTGAGAATTGTTTGACAGACAGGAAACGGGGAATTGTAATAAATGGGCCTTTCCCGGAGCGCAGCCAGTGACTAGTGGGGTCCCACATGCAGCTGTGCCTGACAGCAGCTGTTTACAATATACGGAGATCCCCTGAATGATTCGGAAACACTGGTGTACGTGGGGTGGCTTTATCGAACAAAGTAGACAGCGAGGCACAGTAAGCAATGAGGAAGGAAAAATTTATACTGTCCTTCGTTACAAGAGGATCTGAGTTGAATCATTGGAATGTCTTACAGCATTTATACAGAGTCTTGGTGAGACCGCAGCTGCAGTACTATTTTGCAGGTTTGGAGGACAGGCCTGCCGTTCAGGGAGAACAGGGGAGATTGATACTGAGAATGACAGGACTGCCCTACAAGGAGAGATTGGGTTAACTGGGCCTGTATTCACTCGATTTTGAATTAAACACACGATCAGGGCTGGACAGATGAGACCCAGTGAGGATGGTTGCCCTGGTTGGGGAGACATGAGCCAGGGACACAGACTCATGTTCCAGGGAAAGCCAATGTAAATGAGGTCAGAATTCATACACCGTCAGGATGTAGTCCAACAGGTTTATTTGAACACACAGGCTTTTGGAGTATAGGCCCTCCGTCAGGTGAAGTAAAAAGGCTTCATGGGGTGCAGGGAGAAAAGGGAAATGACATTTTGATCCCTCGAGGGCCACACAGGATGACGTTGAATGGTGGGGCAGGTTCGAAAGGTCAAATGGCCTGCTCCTTCTCTTTGTCTGTAGGATGCTCCCATTGAGTTACAGAGGGACAGCCAGGATTTTCACCCAGTGACACTCAGTGGGCAGTGATATGGTGTTGTAAACACAATCTCTTCAACATTCATCGTGTGCTGCCTGGAATACAGTTTTGAATCTGTCTGATGAGCAGTGCCTGAAACAAATCTCACTGCTCATACCGTTCATTCCCGAGACTGAGAATCTCAAAATGCAATGGGCAGGAATGAAACATGAACCAAAAAAAACTGCGGACACTGTTAATCATGAACAGAAACAAATTTGCTGGAAATCTCAGCAGGCCTGGCAGCATCTGTGACGGAAAGAACAGAGTTGATGTTTCGGGTTGACTGACGCTTGGTCAGCAGTTCAGAGGAAGGGACACTGGTCCTGAGACGATTACTCTGTTTTTCCCTTCACAAATGCTGCCAGACCTGCTGAGCTTTTCCAGCAACTTTGTTTTTGTTCAGGAATAAAACATGACCCTGGTTGTGGAAGTACATCATGCACTCCCCACATGGCAAAGATCACCAAATGAATGTGTCTGAAATGCGAGAGATTTGCAAGAGGAGGTTACTGACCAGTTGTCTCTTCAGTCGTTGTCGGAGGCTCTGTTGTGGGAATTGTAGTCGTGGGTGTTGTGGGAACTGTTGGAAAGTAACAAACAGAAAAAATCACAATGGATGTGGCTCTCTGTCCCTGATTTGGTGACACAGCAGTGTGTGTGTCAGGCTGATAGAGGCTGTGGGACACAATTATATATCTCCTGGGTGCGGACGGGTTTGGGATTGGAACACTTGAAAGGTATCCCTGATTCCTGACACATTTTCATTATTCATTCCTGACATGTGGCTGTCTCTGGCTGGACCTGTGTTTACTGCCTGTCCCTAATGGCCCTTCAGAAGGTGCTGGTGAGCTGCTATCGCTTCCGACACTTGTTGGGGAGATCCTTTTTATAATGTTCCACACATGATTCTCGTGGGTAAAGCTAAAGCACATGGTATAGCGGGTAATCCATTAACATTTCTTGAGAATTGTTTGACAGACAGGAAACGGGGAATTGTAATAAATGGGCCTTTCCCGGAGCGCAGCCAGTGACTAGTGGGGTCCCACATGCAGCTGTGCCTGACAGCAGCTGTTTACAATATACGGAGATCCCCTGAATGATTCGGAAACACTGGTGTACGTGGGGTGGCTTTATCGAACAAAGTAGACAGCGAGGCACAGTAAGCAATGAGGAAGGAAAAATTTATACTGTCCTTCGTTACAAGAGGATCTGAGTTGAATCATTGGAATGTCTTACAGCATTTATACAGAGTCTTGGTGAGACCGCAGCTGCAGTACTATTTTGCAGGTTTGGAGGACAGGCCTGCCGTTCAGGGAGAACAGGGGAGATTGATACTGAGAATGACAGGACTGCCCTACAAGGAGAGATTGGGTTAACTGGGCCTGTATTCACTCGATTTTGAATTAAACACACGATCAGGGCTGGACAGATGAGACCCAGTGAGGATGGTTGCCCTGGTTGGGGAGACATGAGCCAGGGACACAGACTCATGTTCCAGGGAAAGCCAATGTAAATGAGGTCAGAATTCATACACCGTCAGGATGTAGTCCAACAGGTTTATTTGAACACACAGGCTTTTGGAGTATTTACCCTCCGTCAGGTGAAGTAAAGGCTTCATGGGGTGCAGGGAGAAAAGGGGAAATGACATTTTGATCCCTCGAGGGCCACACATGATGACGTTGAATGGTGGTGCAGTTTCGAAAGGTCAAATGGCCTGCTCCTTCTCTTTGTCTGTAGGATGCTCCCATTGAGTTACAGAGGGACAGCCAGGATTTTCACCCAGTGACACTCAGTGGGCAGTGATATGGTGTTGTAAACACAATCTCTTCAACATTCATCGTGTGCTGTCTGGAATACAGTTTTGAATCTGCCGGATGAGCAGTGCCTGAATAAAATCTCACTGCTCTGACCGTTCATTCCCGAGACTGAGAATCTCAAAATGCAATGGGCAGGAATAAAACATGAACCGAAATAATTGCGGATGCTGTAAATCAGGAATAAAAACAGAAGTTGATGGAAAAGCTCAAAACGTCTAGTAGCATCGAGCAAAAACACAGTTAACTGTTGGGGACGGTTACTGTAGCTCAGTGGTTCTGATGAAGGGTCACCAAACATGAAACATTTACTCTGTTTTATCTTTCACAGATGCTGCCAGTCCGGCTGAGCTTTGCAGGAAAAAGCAAACTACTTGACGTATATCAACAGAGTCTTGGTGAGACTGCAGCTGCAGTATTGTTTTGGAGGTTTTGAGGACAGACTGTGAACCCTATAAATCAGGAACAAAACCAAAATTGCTGGCAAAGCTAAGCAGGTCTGCGAGCATCAGTGAAGGTAAAAGCAGAGATAGTGTTTTTAGTTTCAAAAATAAAACATGACGCTGGGTGAGGGAAGAGATTACTCATACATTCTCCCAAAGGCAAAGATCATTGACTGAATGTGTATGAAATACGAGAGGTTTGCAAGAGGAGGTTACTGACCTGTTGTCTCCTCAGTTGTTGTCGGAGGCTCTGTTGTGGGAATTGTAGTCGTGGGCGTTGTGGGAACTGTTGGAAAGTAACAAACAGAAACAATCTCAATGGATGTGGCTCTCTGTCCCTGCATTGGTGACACAGCAGTGTGTGTGTCAGGCTGATAGGGGCTGTGGGACACAATTATATATCTCCTGGGTGTGGACGGGTTTGGGATTGGAACACTTGAAAGGTATCCCTGATTCCTGACACGTTTTCATTATTCATTCCTGACATGTGGCTGTCTCTGGCTGGACCTGTGTTTACTGCCTGTCCCTAATGGCCCTTCAGAAGGTGCTGGTGAGCTGCTTTCGCTTCCGACACTTGTTGGGGAGATCCTTTTTATAATGTTCCACATATGATTCTCGTGGGTAAAGCTAAAGCACATGGTATAGCGAGTAATCCATTAACATTTCTTGAGAATTGTTTGACGGACAGGAAACGGGGAATTGTAATAAATGGGCCTTTCCCGGAGCGCAGCCAGTGACTAGTGGGCTCCCACATGCAGCTGTGCCTGACAGCAGCTGTTTACAATATACGGAGATCCCCTGAATGATTCGGAAACACTGGTGTACGTGGGGTGGCGTTATCGAACAAAGTAGACAGCGCGGCACAGTAAGCAATGAGGAAGGAAAAACTTATACTGTCCTTCGTTACAAGAGGATCTGAGTTCAATCATTGGAATGTCTTACAGCACTTATACAGAGTCTTGGTGAGACCGCAGCTGCAGTACTATTTTGCAGGTTTGGAGGACAGGCCTGCCGTTCAGGGAGAACAGGGGAGATTGATATTGAGAATGACAGGACTGTCCTACAAGGAGAGATTGAGTTAAATGGGCCTGTATTCACTCGATTTTGAATTAAACACACGATCAGGGCTGGACAGATGAGGCCCAGTGAGGATAGTTGCCCTGGCTGGGGAGACATGAACCAGGGACACAGTCTCATGTTCCAGGGAAAGCCAATGTAAATGAGGTCAGAATTCATACACCGTCAGGATGTAGTCCAACAGGTTTATTTGAACACACAGGCTTTTGGAGTATTTACCCTCCGTCAGGTGAAGTAAAAAGGCTTCATGGGGTGCAGGGAGAAAAGGGGAAATGACATTTTGATCCCTCGAGGGCCACACATGATGACGTTGAATGGTGGGGCAGGTTCGAAAGGTCAAATGGCCTGCTCCTTCTCTTTGTCTGCAGGATGCTCCCATTGAGTTACAGAGGGACAGCCAGGATTTTCACCCAGTGACACTCAGTGGGCAGTGATATGGTGTTGTAAACACAATCTCTTCAACATTCATCGTGTGCTGCCTGGAATACAGTTTTGAATCTGCCTGATGAGCAGTCCCTGAAACAAATCTCACTGCTCATACCGTTCATTCCCGAGACTAAGAATCTCAAATGCAATGGGCAGGAATGAAACATGAACCAAAAAAAACTGCGGACACTGTTAATCAGGAACAGAAACAAATTTGCTGGAAATCTCAGCAGGTCTGGCAGCATCTGTGACGGAAAGAACAGAGTTGATGTTTCATGTCAAGTGACCCTTGGTCAGCAGTTCAGAGGAAGGGACACTGGTCCTGAGACGATTACTCTGTTTTTCCCTTCACAAATGCTGCCAGACCTGCTGAGCTTTTCCAGCAACTTTGTTTTTGTTCAGGAATAAAACATGACCCTGGTTGTGGAAGTACATCATGCACTCCCCACATGGCAAAGAACACCAAATGAATGTATGAAGTGCGAGAGCTTTGAAAGAGGAGGTTACTGACCAGTTGTCTCTTCAGTCGTTGTCGGAGGCTCTGTTGTGGGAATTGTAGTCGTGGGCGTTGTGGGAACTGTTGGAAAGTAACAAACAGAAACAATCTCAATGGATGTGGCTCTCTGTCCCTGATTTGGTGACACAGCAGTGTGTGTGTCAGGCTGACAGGGGCTGTGGGGCACAATTATATATCTCCTGGGTGCGGACGGGTTTGGGATTGGAACACTTGAAAGGTATTCCTGGTTCCTGACACCTTTTCTTTATTCATTCCTGACATGTGGCTGTCTCTGGCTGGACCTGTGTTTACTGCCTGTCCTTCATTGCCCTTCAGAAGGTGCTGGTGAGCTGCTATCGCTTCTGACACTTGTTGGGGAGATCCTTTTTATAATGTTCCACACATGATTCTCGTGGGTAAAGCTAAAGCACATGGTATAGTGGGCAAACCATTAACATTTGTTGAGAATTGTTTGACAGACAGGAAACGGGGAATTGTAATAAATGGGCCTTTCCCGGAGCGCAGCCATTGACTAGTGGGCTCCCACATGCAGCTGTGCCTGACAGCAGCTGTTTACAATATACGGAGATCCCCTGAATGATTCAGAAACATGGCTGTACAAGGGATGTCCTTAGTACTGAACTAGACAACGAGGTACAGCAAGCATTTAGGAAGGTCAACCTCAAACTGTCCTTCATTTTATGAGGATCTGAGTTCATTCATTGGAATGTTTTACAGCATTTATACAGAGTCTTGGTGAGACCGCAGCTGCAGTACTATTTTGCAGCTTTGGAGGACAGGCCTGCCGTACGGGGAGGACAGGGGAGATTCACTGGATTAATACTGAGAATGACAGAACTGTCCTACAAGGAGAGATTGGGTTCACTGGGCCTGTATTCACTAGATATTGAATTAAACTCATGATCAGGGCTGGACAGATGATATCCAGTGAGAATGTTTGCCCTGTTGGGGAGACATGAACCAGGGACACAGTCTCACGATAGAGGGTAGACCCATGAAGAATGAGGTCAGAATTCATACACCTCCAGGCTATAGTCCAACAGCTGCAGGGGTATGGGAGCCAAATGAGGAGGTTACTGGGCTGTAAGGAGGGAGTAACCGAAGCCTGTAAGGAACTAGATAATGAAGTCAGCGTGACTACGGGGAAAAGGAGGCAGGGAGCAGATGACAAATGCAAAGGGTCAGATGGTCTGAGGTGCATTTGTTTTAATGTGAGAAGTGTAGTAGGTAGGGCAGATGAACCTAGGGCTTGGATTACTACCTGGAGTACGATACAAAAAACCAGCAACAAAGAAAATTACAGCACAGGCACAGGGCACTTCGGCCATCCAAGCCCGCGCTGATTGAGTTACTTTGTCTGAACCTGTCATCTATTTCCAAAGGGTCTGTGTCCATTTGTTCCCTGCCCATCCATCTACCTGTCCAGATACATCTTAAAAGACGCTAACGTGTCTGTATCTACCACCTCCACTGGCAACGCGTTCCAGGTGCCCACCACCCTCTGTGTAAAGAACTTTCCACACATATCTCCCTTAAACCTTCCTCCTCTCACTTTGAACTCATGACCCCTAGTAATTGAGTCCCCCACTCTGGGAAAAAGCTTTTTGCTGTCCACCCTGTCTATACGCCTCATGATTTTGTAGACCTCAATCGGGTCGCCCCTCAATTTCCATCTTTCTAACGAAAATGATCCTCATCTATTCAACCTCTAAATGTGGCCGAACCAAAGTCCTATACAACTGCAACATGACCTGCCAACTCTTGTACTCAATCCCCCGTCCGATGAAGGAAAGCATGCCATATGCCTTCTTGACCACCCTATTGGCCTGCGTTGCCACCTTCAGGGAACAATGGACCTGAACACCCAGATCTCTCTGTTCATCAATTTTCCCTCGGACTTTTCCATTTACTGTATAGTTCGCCCTTGAATTTGATCTTCCAAAATGCATCACCTCGCATTTGCCCAGATTGAACTCCATCTGCCATTTATCTGCCCAACTCTCCAATATGCCTACATTCTGCTGTAATCTCTGACAGCCCCCTTCACTATTTGACATCGACAGTCTTTCCCTTATCAATCAACTTTGTCACATCCTCAAAAAATTCTATTAAGTTGGTAAGAGAGGACCTTCTCTGCACAAAACCATGTTGTCTATCACTGATAAGCCCATTTTCTTCCAAATGGGAATAGACTCTGTCCCTCAGTATCTTCTCCAGCAGCTTCCCTACCACTGACATCAGGGTGCCCGGTCGATAATCACCTGTATTATCCCTGCTACCCTTCTGCAACAAGGGGACAACATTAGCAATTCTCCAGTCCTCTTGGACCTCACCCATGTTAAAGGATGCTGCAAAGATATCTGTTAAGGCCCCAGCCTTATTTCCTCTCTCGCTTCCCTCAAAACCTGGGATAGATCCAATCCAGACCTGGGGACTTGTCCACCTTAAGCCTTTTAGGATACCCAACACTTCCTCCCTCCTTCTGCCGACGTGACCTGGAGTAATCAAACATCTAACGCTAACCTCAACATCTGGCATGTCCCTCTCCTTGGTGAATACCGACACATAGTACTCGTTAAGAATGTGACCCATTTTCTCTGACTCAACACATAACTTTCCTTCATTGATAACAAAGTGTGGAGCTGGATGAACACAGAAGGCCAAGCAGCACCTTAGGAGCACAAAAGCTGACGTTTTGGGCCTCGCCTCTTTGAACTTAAGTGGGCGAATTCTTTCTCTTGCTGTACATATGAATTAAAGGCTTTGGGATTTTCTTTAACCATGTTTGCGAAGGATATCTCATGTCCGCTTTTAGCCCTCTCAAAGCCTCATTTCAGATTCTCCCTACATTCCCGATATTCTGCCAAATCTTCGTCTGTCTTCAGTTGCCTAAACCTTATGTATGCTTCCTTTTTCCTCTAAGCTAGTCTCACAATTTCACCTGTCATCCATGGTTCCCTAATCTTGCCATTTCTATTCCTCATTTTCACAGGAACATGTCTCTCCTGCACGCGCATCAACCTCTCCTTAAAAGCCTCCCACATATCAAATGTGGATTTACCTTCAAACAGTTTCTCCCAATCTACATTCCTCAGATCCTGCCCAATCTTGGTATAGTCGGCCTTCCCCCAGCCTAGTCTTATTCCATTAGGAGCACTCCTATCCTTCTCCATGAGTATTGTAAAACTTACAGAATTGTGGTCGCTATTTCCAAAGTAGTCCCCTACTGTAATATCAACCACCTGGCCGGGCTCATTCCCCAACACCAGGTCCAGTCTGGCCCCTTCCCGAGTTGGACTATTTGCACACTGCTCTAGAAAACCGTCCTGGATGCTCCTTACAACTTCAGCTCCTTCTAAATCCTGAACACTGATTGCATCCCAGTCAATGTTGGGAAAATTAAAATCTCCCATCACCACCACCCTGTTTCTCCGACACCTTTACACTATCTGTTTACATACTTGTACCTCTATGTCACACTCGCTGTTGGGAGGCCTGTAGTCCAGCCCAACATTATTACTGCATCCTTCCTATTTCTGAGCCCTCCATGGGGCCCTCCTTCATCTCAGCTGTGATATCCTCTTTGACCAGTAATGCACTCCTCCACCCCTTTTACCTCCCTCTCTATCCCGCCTGAAGCATTGATATCCTGGGACGTCTAGTTGCCAATCATGCCCTTCCCTCAACCAAGTCTCAGTAATAGCAATAACATCATACTCCCAGGTACAGATCCAAGCCTTAAGCTCATCTGCCTTGTCTACTACACTTCTCGCTTTGAAACAAATGCACCTCAGACCACCTGTCCCTTTGTGTTCATCATCTGCTCCCCGACTATTATTCCTCTTAGTCCCTTAAGCTTTATGATGTTATCACTCTTACTAAGGCTTGGTTAAGGGAGGGGCAAGATTGGCAACTAAATATCCCAGGACACAGATACATCAGGCGGGATAGAGAGGGAGGTAAAAGGGGTGGAGGAGTTGCAGTACTGGCCAAAGTGGATATCACAGCCACACTGAAGGAGGGCACTATGGAGAACCCGAGCAGTGAGGCAATATGGGCAGAACTCAGAAATAGGAAGGATGCAGTAACAATGCTGGGGCTGTACTACAGGCCTCAGGAAGGGGCCAGACTGGACCTGTTGTTGGGGAATAGGCCTGGCCAGGTGGTTGAAGTTTTAGAAGGGGAATAGTTTGGGAATAGTGATCACAATTCCGTAAGCTTTAGAATACTGATGGATAAAGACAAGAGTGATCCTAAAGGAAGAGTGCAGAATTAGGGGAAGGCCAACAATAGCAAAATCTGTCAGGAGCTGGGGAATGTGGATTGGGAGCAGCTGTTTGAGGGAAAATCCACATTTGATATGTGGGAGGCTCTTAAAGAGAGGTTGATTAGAGTGCAGGACAGATATGTCCCTGTGAAGACGAGGGATAAAAAGGGCACAATTAGGGAACCATGGATGACAGGTGAAATTGTGAGGCTGGTAAACAGGAAAAAGGAAGCAGACATAAGGTCTAGGAGACTGAAAACAGACAAAGCTTTGGAGAAATATCGGGAAAGTAGTACCAATCTGAAACAAGGAATAAAAAGGGCTAAAAGGGGTCAGGAAAAATCTTTAGCGAAAAGGGTTAAGGAAAATCCCAAAGCTTTTTATTAATACATAAGGAGCAAGAGGGTAAATAGAGAAAGGGTTGGCCCACTCAAGGACAGCAGAGGGAATTTATGCGAAGAGTCAGAGAAAATGAGTGAGATTCTGAAGGATACTTGGTGTTGATATTCACCGAGGAGAGGAACAAGATGGACCTTGAGGTTAGAGAAAGATGTTTGATTACCCTAGGTCAAGTCGGCATAAGGAGGGGGGAGGTGTTGGGTAATCCAAACGGCATTTGGGTGGACAACAGCCCAGGTCCAGATGGGATCTATTCCAGATTTCAGAGGGATGCGAGAGAGGAAATAGCTGGGGCCTTTTACAGATATCTTTGCAGCATCCTTGAGCATGGGTGAGGTCCCAGAGTGACTGGAGAATTGCTAATGTTGTCTCCTTGTTTTAGAAGGGTAGCAGCGACAATCCAGGTAATTATCGGCCGGTGAGCCTGACGTCAGTGGTAGGGAAGCTACTGGAGAAGATACTGAGGGATAGGATATATTTACATTTGGAAGTAATTGGGCTTATTCATGATAGGCAGCATGGTTTTGTGCAGGGAAGCTCATGTCTTACCAACTTGATAGAATTCATTGAGAAAGTGACAAAGTTGATTGATGAGGGAAAGGCTGCAGATGTCATATACATGGACTTCAGTAAGGCGTTTGATAAGGTTCCCCGTGGTAGGCTGATGGAGAAAGTGAAGTCACATGGGACCCAGGGTGTGCTAGCTAGATGGATAAAAAACTGGCTGGGAACGGGAGACAGAGAGGAGTAATGGAAGGGAGTTTCTGAAAATGAAGGACTGTGGCCAGTGGTGTTCCACAGGGATCTGTGTAGGGGTCACTGTTGTTTGTGATATATGTAAACGATTTGGAGGAAGGGAAAGGTGGTCTGATCAGCAAGTTTGAAGATGACACTAAGTTTGGTGGAGTCGCAGATAGTGAAGGGGACTGTCAGAGATTACGGCAGAATATAGATAGACTGGAGAGTTGGGCAAAGAAATGGCAGATGGAGTTCAATCCAGGCAAATGCGAGGCGATGCATTTTGGAAGTTCTAATTCAAGCGCGAAGTATATGATAAATGCTAACGCCCTGGGAAAATGGATGCACAGAGAGATCTGGGTGTTCAGGTCCATTGTACACTGAAGTTGGCAACGGAGGTGGACAGAGTGGTCAAGTAGGCATACGGCATGCTTTCATTCATCACATGAGGTATTGAGTACAAGAGTTGGCAGGTCATGTTACAGTTGTATAGGACTTTAGTTTGGCCACATTTAGAGTACTGCGTACAGTTCCGGTCACCACATTACCAAAAGGATGTGGATGCTTTGGAGTGGGTGCAGAGGAGGTTCACCAGGATGTTGCCTGGTGTGGAGGGTGTTGGCTATGAAGAGAGGTTGAGTAGATTAGGATTATTTACATTGGGTATATGGAGGTTGAGGGGGGGCTTGATTGAGGTCGACAAAATCATGGCGGGTATAGACAGGGTGGATAGCAAGAAGCTTCTTCCCCCAGAGTAGGGGACTTATTGACTAGGGGTCACAATTTCAATGTGAGAGCGGAAAGGTTTAATGGAGATATGAATGGGTGGGTGACTGGAACGTGTTGCCAGCGGAGGTGGGAGAGGCGGGCACGATAGCATCATCGAAAATGTATCTAGACAGATACATGGATGGGCAGGGAGCAGAGGCATACAGATCCTTGGAAAACAGGCGACAGGTTTAGATGGAGAATCTGGATCGGGTCAGGTGTCGAGGGCGGAAGGGCCTGTTCCTGTCCTGTAATGTTCCTTGTTCTTTGTTTGTGAGAAATAAGAAGCTTTTGGAGGATAGACCCTCCGTCAGGTGAAGTAAAGGCTTCATGGGGTGCAGGGAGAAAAGGGGAAATGACATTTTGATCCCTCAAGGGCCACACATGATGACGTTGAATGGTGGTGCAGGTTTGAAAGGTCAAATGGCCTGCTCCTTCTCTTTGTCTGTAGGATGCTCCCATTGAGTTACAGAGGGACAGCCAGGATTTTCACCCAGTGACACTCAGTGGGCAGTGATATGGTGTTGTAAACGCAATCTCTTCAACATTCATCGTGTGCTGTCTGGAATACAGTTTTGAATCTGCCGGATGAGCAGTGCCTGAATAAAATCTCACTGCTCTGACCGTTCATTCCCGAGACTGAGAATCTCAAAATGCAATGGGCAGGAATAAAACATGAACCGAAATAATTGCGGATGCTGTAAATCAGGAATAAAAACAGAAGTTGATGGAAAAGCTCAGCACGTCTAGTAGCATCGAGCAAAAAACACAGTTAACTGTTGGAGACGGTTACTGTTGCTCAGTGGTTCTGATGAAGGGTCACCAAACATGAAACATTTACTCTGTTTCATCTTTCACAGATGCTGCCAGTCCGGCTTAGCTTTGCAGGAAAAAGCAAACTACATGTTGTATATCAACAGAGCCTTGGTGAGACTGCAGCTGCAGTATTGTTTTGGAGGTTTTGAGGACAGACTGCGAACCCTGTAAATCAGGAACAAAACCAAAATTGCTGGCAAAGCTAAGCAGGTCTGCTAGCATCAGTGAAGGTAAAAGCAGAGATAATGTTTTTAGTTTCAAAAATAAAACATGACCCTGGGTGAGGGAAGAGATTACTCATACTATCTCCAAAAGGCAAAGATCATTGACTGAATGTGTATGAAATGCGAGAGGTTTGCAAGAGGAGGTTACTGACCTGTTGTCTCCTCAGTCGTTGTCGGAGGCTCTGTTGTGGGAATTGTAGTCGTGGGCGTTGTGGGAACTGTTGGAAAGTAACAAACAGAAACAATCTCAATGGATGTGGCTCTCTGTCCCTGCATTGGTGACACAGCAGTGTGTGTGTCAGGCTGATAGGGGCTGTGGGACACAATTATATATCTCCTGGGTGCGGACGGGTTTGGGATTGGAACACTTCAAAGGTATCCCTGATTCCTGACACATTTTCATTATTCATTCCTGACATGTGGCTGTCTCTGGCTGGACCTGTGTTTACTGCCTGTCCCTAATTGCCCTTCAGAAGGTGCTGGTGAGCTGCTTTCGCTTCCGACACTTGTTGGGGAGATCCTTTTGATAATGTTCCACTTATGATTCTTGTGGGTAAAGCTAAAGCACATGGTATAGCGGGTAATCCATTAACATTTGTTGAGAATTGTTTGACAGACAGGAAACGGGGAATTGTAATAAATGGGCCTTTCCCGGAGCGCAGCCAGTGACTAGTGGGGTCCCACATGCAGCTGTGCCTGACAGCAGCTGTTCACAATATACGGAGATCCCCTGAATGATTCGGAAACACTGGTGTACGTGGGGTGGCTTTATCGAACAAAGTAGACAGCGAGGCACAGTAAGCAATGAGGAAGGAAAAATTTATACTGTCCTTCGTTACAAGAGGATCTGAGTTCATTCATTAGAATGTTTTACAGCATTTACAAAGAGTCTTGGTGAGACCGCAGCTGCAGTACTATTTTGCAGGTTTGGAGGACAGGCCTGTCGTTCAGGGAGAACAGGGGAGATTGATACTGAGAATGACAGGACTGTCCTACAAGGAGAGATTGAGTTAAATGGGCCTGTATTCACTCGATTTTGAATTAAACACACGATCAGGGCTGGACAGATGAGACCCAGTGAGGAATGTTGCCCTGGTTGGGGAGACATGAACCAGGGACACAGTCTCATGTTCCAGGGAAAGCCAATGTAAATGAGGTCAGAATTCATACACCGTCAGGATGTAGTCCAACAGGTTTATTTGAACACACAGGCTTTTGGAGTATAGGCCCTCCGTCAGGAGAAGTAAAGGCTTCATGGGATGCAGGGAGAAAAGGGGAAATGACATTTTGATCCCTCGAGGGCCACACATGATGACGTTGAATGGTGGGGCAGGTTCGAAAGGTCAAAAGGCCTGCTCCTTCTCTTTGTCTGTAGGATGCTCCCATTGAGTTACAGAGGGACAGCCAGGATTTTCACCCAGTGACACTCAGTGGGCAGTGATATGGTGTTGTAAACACAATCTCTTCAACATTCATCGTGTGCTGCCTGGAATACAGTTTTGAATCTGCCTGATGAGCAGTCCCTGAAACAAATCTCACTGCTCTTACCGTTCATTCCCGAGACTAAGAATCTCAAATGCAATGGGCAGGAATGAAACATGAACCAAAAAAAACTGCGGACACTGTTAATCAGGAACAGAAACAAATTTGCTGGAAATCTCAGCAGGTCTGGCAGCATCTGTGACGGAAAGAACAGTCTTGATGTTTCGGGTTGACTGACGCTTGGTCAGCAGTTCAGAGGAAGGGACACTGGTCCTGAGACGATTACTCTGTTTTTCCCTTCACAAATGCTGCCAGACCTGCTGAGCTTTTCCAGCAACTTTGTTTTTGTTCAGGAATAAAACATGACCCTGGTTGTGGAAGTACATCATGCACTCCCCACATGGCAAAGATCACCAAATGAATGTATGAAGTGCGAGAGCTTTGAAAGAGGAGGTTACTGACCAGTTGTCTCTTCAGTCGTTGTCGGAGGCTCTGTTGTGGGAATTGTAGTCGTGGGCGTTGTGGGAACTGTTGGAAAGTAACAAACAGAAACAATCTCAATGGATGTGGCTCTCTGTCCCTGCAGTGTTGTCTTAGCAGAGTGAGTGTCAGGCTGATAGGGGCTGTGGGGCACAATTATATATCTCCTGGGTGCAGGCGGGTTTGGGATTGGAACACTTGAAAGGTATTCCTGGTTCCTGGCACCTTTTCTTTATTCATTCCTGACATGTGGCTGTCTCTGGCTGGACCTGTGTTTACTGCCTGTCCTTCATTGCCCTTCAGAAGGTGCTGGTGAGCTGCTATCGCTTCTGACACTTGTTTGGGAGATCCTTTTGATAATGTTCCACATATGATTCTTGTGGGTAAAGCTAAAGCACATGGTATCGTGGGCAAACCATTAACATTTGTTGAGAATTTTTTGACAGACAGGAAACGGGGAATTGTAATAAATGGGCCTTTCCCAGAGCGCAGCCAGTGACTAGTGGGGTCCCACATGCAGCTGTGCCTGACAGCAGCTGTTCACAATATACGGAGATCCCCTGAATGATTCAGAAACATGGGTGTACAAGGGATGTCCTTAGGACCGAACTAGACAGCTAGGTACAGCAAGCATTTAGGAAGGTCAACCTTAAACTGTCCTTCATTTTATGAGGATCTAAGTTCATTCATTGGAATGTTTTACAGCATTTATACAGAGTCTTGGTGAGACCGCAGCTGCAGTACTATTTTGCAGCTTTGGAGGACAGGCCTGCCGTACGGGGAGAACAGGGGAGATTCTTTGGATTAATACTGAGAATGACAGAACTGTCCTACCAGGAGAGATTGGGTTCACTGGGCCTGTATTCACTAGATATTGAATTAAACTCATGATCAGGGCTGGACAGATGATATCCAGTGAGGATGTTTGCCCTGGTTGGGGAGACATGAACCAGGGACACAGTCTCACGATAGAGGGTAGACCCATGAAGAATGAGGTCAGAATTCATACACCTCCAGGCTATAGTCCAACAGCTGCAGGGGTATGGGAACCAAATGAGGAGGTTACTGGGCTGTAAGGAGGGAGTAACCGAAGCCTGTAAGGAACTAGATAATGAAGTCAGCGTGACTACGGGGAAAAGGAGGCAGGGAGCAGATGACAAATGCAAAGGGTCAGATGGTCTGAGGTGCATTTGTTTTAATGTGAGAAGTGTAGTAGGTAGGGCAGATGAACCTAGGGCTTGGATTACTACCTGGAGTACGATACAAAGAACCAGCAACAAAGAAAATTTCAGCACAGGAACAGGGCACTTCGGCCATCCAAGCCTGCGGTGATTGAGTTCCTTTGTCTAAACCTGTCATCTATTTCCAAAGGGTCTGTGTTCATTTGCCCCCTGCCCATCCATCTACCTGTCCAGATACATCTTAAAAGACACTAACGTGTCTGTATCTACCACCTCCACTGGCAACGCGTTCCAGGCGCCCACCACCCTCTGTGTAAAGAACTTTCCACGCATATCTCCCTTTAACTTTCCTCCTCTCACTTTGAACTCATGACCCCTAGTAATTGAGTCCCCCACTCTGGTAAAAAGCTTCTTGCGATCCACCCTGTCTATACCCCTCATGGTTTTGTAGACCTCAATCAGGTGGCCCCTCAATTTCATTTTTCTAACGAAAATGATCCCAATCTATTCAACCTCTAAATGTGGCCGAACCAAAGTCCTATACAACTGCAACATGACCTGCAAACTCTTGTACTCAGTACCCCGCCCAATGAAGGAAAGCATGCCATATGCCTTCTTGACCACCCTATTGACCTGCGTTGTCACCTTCAGGGAACAATGGACCTGAACACCCAGATCTCTCTGTTCATCAATTTTCCCTCGGACTTTTCCATTTACTGTATATTTACTGCACTTGAATTTGATCTTCCAAAATGCATCACCTCACATTTGCCCAGATTGAACTCCATCTGCCATTTATCTGTCCAACTCTCCAATATGCCTTTATTCTGCTGTAATCTCTGACAGCCCCTTCACTATTTGACATCGACAGTCTTTCCCTCATCAATCAACTTTGTCACATCCTCAAAAAATTCTATTGAGTTGGTAAGACATGACCTTCCCTGCACAAAACCATGTTGTCTATCACTGATAAGCCCATTTTCTTCCAAATGGGAATAGACTCTGTCCCTCAGTATCTTCTCCAGCAGCTTCCCAACCACTGACATCAGGCTCCCCGGTCGATAAACACCTGAATTATCCCTGCTACCCTTCTGCAACAAGGGGACAACATTAACAATTCTCCAGTCCTCTTGGACCTCACCCATGTTAAAAGATGCTGCAAAGATATCTGTTAAGGCCCCAGCCTTATTTCCTCTCTCGCTTCCCTCAAAACCTGGGATAGATCCAATCCAGACCTGGGGACTTGTCCACCTTAAGCCTTTTATCTACCCAACACTTCCTCCCTCCTTCTGCCGACGTGACCTGGAGAAATCAAACATCTAACGCTAACCTCAACATCCAGCATGTCCCTCTCCTTGGTGAATACCGACACATAGTACTCGTTAAGAATGTCACCCATTTTCTCTGACTCAACACATGACTTTCCTTCATTGATAACAAAGTGTGGAGCTGGATGAACACAGAAGGCCAAGCAGCACCTTAGGAGCACAAAAGCTGACGTTTTGGGCCTCACCTCTTTGAACTTAAGTGGGCGAATTCTTTCTCTTGCTGTACATATGAATTAAAGGCTTTGGGATTTTCTTTAACCATGTTTGCGAAGGATATCTCATGTCCACTTTTAGCCCTCTCAATGCCTCATTTCAGATTCTCCCTACATTCCCGATATTCTGCCAAATCTTCATCAGTCTTCAGTTGCCTAAACCTTATGTATGCTTCCATTTTCCTCTAAGCTAGTCTCACAATTTCACCTGTCATCCCTGGTTCCCTAATCTTGCCATTTCTATTCCTCATTTTCACAGGAACATGTCTCTCCTGCACGCGCATCAACCTCTCCTTAAAAGCCTCCCACATATCAAATGTGGATTTACCTTCAAACGGTTTCTCCCAATCTACATTCCTCAGATCCTGCCCAATCTTGGCATAGTCGGCCTACCCCAGTCTAGTACTCTTCCTTTAGGACCACTCCTATCCTTCTCCATGAGTATTGTAAAACTTACAGAATTGTGGTCGCTATTTCCAAAGTAGTCCCCTACTGTAATATCAACCACCTGGCCGGGTTCATTCCCGAACACCAGGTCCAGTGTGGCCCCTTCCTGAGTTGGACTATTTACGCACTGCTCTAGAAAACCATCCTGGATGCTCCTTACAACTTCAGCTCCTTCTAAATCCCGAACACTGATTGTATCCCAGTCAATGTTGGGAAAATTAAAATCTCCCATAACCACCACCCTGTTTCTCCGACACCTTTACACTATCTGTTTACATATTTGTACCTCTATGTCACGCTCGCTGTTGGGAGGCCTGTAGTCCAGCCCAACATTATTACTGCATCCTTCCTATTTCTGAGTCCTCCATGGGGCCCTCCTTCATCTCAGCTGTGATATCCTCTTTGACCAGTAATGCACTCCTCTACCCCTTTTACCTCCCTCTCTATCCCGCCTGAAGCGTCGATATCCTGGGACAACTAGTTGCCAATCATGCCCTTCCCTCAACCAAGTCTCAGTAATAGCAATAACATCATACTCCCAGGTACAGATCCAAGCCCTAAGCTCATCTGCCTTGTCTACTACACTTCTCGCATTAAAACAAATGCACCTCAGACCACCTGTCCCTTTGTGTTCATCATCTGCTCCCCGACTATTATTCCTCTTAGTCCCTTAAGCTTTATGATGTTATCACTCTTACTAAGGCTTGGTTAAGGGAGGGGCAAGATTGGCAACTAAATATCCCAGGACACAGATACTTCAGGCGGGATAGAGAGGGAGGTAAAAGGGGTGGAGGAGTTGCAGTACTGGCCAAAGTGGTTATCACAGCCACACTGAAGGAGGGCCCCATGGAGAACCCGAGCAGTGAGGCAATATGGGCAGAACTCAGAAATAGGAAGGATGCAGTAACAATGCTGGGGCTGTACTACAGGCCTCAGAATGGGGCCAGCCTGGACCTGTTGTTGGGGAATAGGCCTGGCCAGGTGGTTGAAGTTTCAGAAGGGGAATAGTTTGGGAATAGTGATCACAATTCCGTAAGCTTTAGAATACTGATGGATGAAGACAAGAGTGATCCTAAAGGAAGAGTGCAGAATTAGGGGAAGGCCAACAATAGCAAAATTTGTCAGGAGCTGGGGAATGTGGATTGGGAGCAGCTGTTGAGGGAAAATCCACATTTGATATGTGGGAGGCTCTTAAAGAGAGGTTGATTAGAGTGCAGGACAGACATGTCCCTGTGAAGACGAGGGATAAAAAGGGCACAATTAGGGAACCATGGATGACAGGTGAAATTGTGAGGCTGGTAAACAGGAAAAAGGAAATAAGGTCGAGGCGACTGAAAACAGACAAAGCTTTGGAGAAATATCGGGAAAGTAGTACCAATCTGAAACAAGGAATAAAAAGGGCTAAAAGGGGTCATGAAGTATCTTTAGTGAACAGGAGTAAGGAAAATCCCAAAGCTTTTTATTAATACATAAGGAGCAAGAGGGTAAATAGAGAAAGGGTTGGCCCACTCAAGGACAGCAGAGGGAAGTTATGTGCTGAGTCAGAGAAAATGAGTGAGATTCTGAAGGATACTTGGTGTTGATATTCACCGAGGAGAGGAACAAGATGGACCTTGAGGTTAGAGATAGGTGTTTGATTACCCTAGGTCAAGTCGGCATAAGGAGGGGGGAGGTGTTGGGTAATCCAAACGGCATTTGGGTGGACAACAGCCCAGGTCCAGATGGGATCTATTCCAGATTTCAGAGGGATGCGAGAGAGGAAATAGCTGGGGCCTTTTACAGATATCTTTGCAGCATCCTTGAGCATGGGTGAGGTCCCAGAGTGACTGGAGAATTGCTAATGTTGTCTCCTTGTTTTAGAAGGGTAGCAGCGACAATCCAGGTAATTATCGGCCGGTGAGCCTGACGTCAGTGGTAGGGAAGTTACTGGAGAAGATACTCAGGGATGGGATCTATTTACATTTGGAAGTAATTGGGCTTATTCATGATAGGCAGCATGGTTTTGTGCAGGGAAGCTCATGTCTTACCAACTTGATAGAATTCATTGAGAAAGTGACAAAGTTGATTGATGAGGGAAAGGCTGCAGATGTCATATACATGGGCTTCAGTAAGGCGTTTGATAAGGTTCCCCATGGTAGGCTGATGGAGAAAGTGAAGTCACATGGGATCCAGGGTGTGCTAGCTAGATGGATAAAAATCTGGCTGGGAACGGGAGACAGAGAGGAGTAATGGAAGGGAGTTTCTGAAAATGAAGGACTGTGGCCAGTGGTGTTCCACAGGGATCTGTGTAGGGGTCACTGTTGTTTGTGATATATGTAAACGATTTGGAGGAAGGGAAAGGTGGTCTGATCAGCAAGTTTGCAGATGACACTAAGATTGGTGGAGTAGCTGATAGTGAAGGGGACTGTCAGAGATTACGGCAGAATATAGATAGACTGGAGAGTTGGGCAAAGAAATGGCAGATGGAGTTCAATCCAGGCAAATGCGAGGCGATGCATTTTGGAAGATCTAATTCAAGCGCGAAGTATATGATAAATGGAAAAGCCCTTGGAAAATGGAGGCACAGAGAGATCTGGATGTTCAGGTCCATTGTACACTGAAGTTGGCAACGGAGGTGGACAGAGTGGTCAAGTAGGCATACGGCATGCTTTCATTCATCACATGGGGTATTGAGTACAAGAGTTGGCAGGTCATGTTGCAGTTGTATAGGACTTTGGTTCGGCCACATTTGGAGTACTGTGTACCGTTCTGGTCGCCACATTACCAAAAGGATGTGGATGCTTTGGAGTGGGTGCAGAGGAGGTTCACCAGGACGTTGCCTGGTGTGGAGGGTGTTGGCTATGAAGAGAGGTTGAGTAGATTAGGATTATTTACATTGGGTATATGAAGGTTGACGGGGGGCCTGATTGAGGTCGACAAAATCATGGCGGGTATAGACAGGGTGGATAGCAAGAAGCTTCTTCCCCCAGAGTAGGGGACTTATTGACTCGGGGTCACTATTTCAATGTGAGAGCGGAAAGGTTTAATGGAGATATGAATGGAAAGTTCTTTATACAGAAGTGGGTGGGTGACTGGACCGTGTTGCCAGCGGAGGTGGGAGAGGCGGGCACGATAGCATCATCGAAAATGTAGTTAGACAGATACATGGATGGGCAGGGAGCAGAGGCATACAGATCCTTGGAAAACAGGCGACAGGTTTAGATGGAGAATCTGGATCGGGTCAGGTGTCGAGGGCGGAAGGGCCTGTTCCTGTCCTGTAATGTTCCTTGTTCTTTGTTTGTGAGAAATAACAAGCTTTTGGAGGATAGACCCACCGTCAGGTGAAGTAAAGGCTTCATGGGGTGCAGGGAGAAAAGGGGAAATGACATTTTGATCCCTCGAGGGCCACACATGATGACGTTGAATGGTGGTGCAGGTTCGAAAGGTCAAATGGCCTGCTCCTTCTCTTTGTCTGTAGGATGCTCCCATTGAGTTACAGAGGGACAGCCAGGATTTTCACCCAGTGACACTCAGTGGGCAGTGATATGGTGTTGTAAACACAATCTCTTCAACATTCATCGTGTGCTGCCTGGAATACAGTTTTGAATCTGTCTGATGAGCAGTGCCAAAATAAAATCTCACTGCTCTTACTGTTCATTCCCGAGACTGAGAATCTCAAATGCAATGGGCAGGAATGAAACATGAACCAAAACAACTGCGGACATTGTTAATCAGGAACAGAAACAAGTTTGCTGGAAAGCTCAGCAGGTCTGGCAGCATCTGTGACGGAAAGAACAGAGTTGATGTTTCATGTCAAGTGACCCTTGGTCAGCAGTTCAGAGGAAGGGACACTGGTCCTGAGACGATTACTCTGTTTTTCCCTTCACAAATGCTGCCAGACCTGCTGAGCTTTTCCAGCAACTTTGTTTTTGTTCAGAAATAAAACATGACCCTGGTTGTGGAAGTACATCATGCACTCCCCACATGGCAAAGATCACCAAATGAATGTGTATGAAATGCGAGAGGTTTGCAAGAGGAGGTTACTGACCTGTTGTCTCCTCAGTCGTTGTCGGAGGCTCTGTTGTGGGAATTGTAGTCGTGGGCGTTGTGGGAACTGTTGGAAAGTAACAAACAGAAACAATCTCAATGGATGTGGCTCTCTGTCCCTGATTTGGTGACACAGCAGTGTGTGTGTCAGGCTGATAGGGGCTGTGGGGCACAATTATATATCTCCTGGGTGCGGACGGGTTTGGGATTGGAACACTTGAAAGGTATCCCTGATTCCTGACACCTTTTCTTTATTCATTCCTGACATGTGGCTGTCTCTGGCTGGACCTGTGTTTACTGCCTGTCCCTAATTGCCCTTCAGAAGGTGGCGGTGAGCTGCTATCGCTTCCGACACTTGTTGGGGAGATCCTTTTGATAATGTTCCACATATGATTCTTGTGAGTAAAGCTAAAGCACATGGTATAGTGGGTAATCCATTAACATTTGTTGAGAATTGTTTGACAGACAGGAAACGGGGAATTGTAATAAATGGGTTTTTCCCGGAGCGCAGCCAGTGACTGGTGGGGTCCCACATGCAGCTGTGCCTGACAGCAGCTGTTCACAACATACGGAGATCCCCGAATGATTCGGAAACACTGGTGTACGTGGGGTGGCTTTATCGAACAAAGTAGACAGCGAGGCACAGTAAGCAATGAGGAAGGAAAAATTTATACTGTCCTTCGTTACAAGAGGATCTGAGTTCAATCATTGGAATGTCTTACAGCATTTATACAGAGTCTTGGTGAGACCGCAGCTGCAGTACTATTTTGCAGGTTTGGAGGACAGGCCTGCCGTTCAGGGAGAACAGGGGAGATTGATACTGAGAATGACAGGACTGCCCTCCAAGGAGAGATTGGGTTAAATGGGCCTGTATTCACTCGATTTTGAATTAAACACACGATCAGGGCTGGACAGATGAGACCCAGTGAGGATGGTTGCCCTGGTTGGGGAAACATGAACCAGGGACACAGTCTCATGTTCCAGGGAAAGCCAATGTAGATGAGGTCAGAATTCATACACCGTCAGGGTGTAGTCCAACAGGTTTATTTGAACACCCAGGCTTTTGGAGTATTTACCCTCAGTCAGGTGAAGTAAAGGCTTCATGGGGTGCAGGGAGAAAAGGGGAAATGACATTTTGATCCCTCGAGGGCCACACATGATGACGTTGAAAGGTGGGGCAGGTTCGAAAGGTCAAATGGCCTGCTCCTTCTCTTTGTCCGTAGGATGCTCCCATTGAGTTACAGAGGGACAGCCAGGATTTTCACCCAGTGACACGCAGTGGGCAGTGATATGGTTTTGTAAACACAATCTCTTCAACATTCATCATGTGCTGCCTGGAATACAGTTTTGAATCTGTCTGATGAGGACTGTCCGGAAAAATCTTACTGCTCTTCCCGTTCATTCCCGAGACTGAGAATCTCAAAATGCAATGGGCAGGAATGAAACATGAACCGAAATAATTGCGGATGCTGTAAATCAGGAATAAAAACAGACGTTTGCTGGAAAAGCTCAACACATCTAGTAGCATCGAGCAAAAAACACAGTTAACTGTTGGGACCGGTTCCTGTTGCTCAGTGGTTCTGATGAAGGGTCACCAAACATGAAACGTTTACTCTGTTTTATCTTTCACAGATGCTGCCAGACCAGCTGAGCTTTGCAGTAAAAAGCAAACTACTTGTAGTATAGTAACAGAGTCTTGGTGAGACTGCAGCTGCAGTATTGTTTTGGAGGTTTTGAGGACAGACTGCACCCCTATAAATCAGGAACAAAACCAAAATTGCTGGCAAAGCTAAGCAGGTCTGCTAGCATCAGTGAAGGTAAAAGCAGAGATAATGTTTTTAGTTTCAAAAATAAAACATGACCCTGGGTGAGGGAAGAGATTACTCATACATTCTCCCAAAGGCAAAGATCATTGACTGAATGTGTATGAAATACGAGAGGTTTGCAAGAGGAGGTTACTGACCTGTTGTCTCCTCAGTTGTTGTCGGAGGCTCTGTTGTGGGAATTGTAGTCGTGGGCGTTGTGGGAACTGTTGGAAAGTAACAAACAGAAACAATCTCAATCAATGTGGCTCTCTGTCCCTGCATTGGTGACACAGCAGTGCGTGTGTCAGGCTGATAGGGGCTGTGGGACACAATTATATATCTCCTGGGTGCGGGCGGGTTTGGGATTGGAACACTTGAAAGGTATCCCTGGTTCCTGACACCTTTTCTTTCTTCATTCCTGACATGTGGCTGTCTCTGGCTGGACCTGTGTTTACTGCCTGTCCCTTATTGCCCTTCAGAAGGTGACGGTGAGCTGCTTCACTTTTTGGAGAGATCGTTTTGAGAATGACCCAAATCTGATTCTCATGGGTGACATTGTAGCCCATGGAATATTGCGTAATCCATTAACATTTGTTGGGAATTGGATGACAGGCAGGTTAAAAAGGTAGTTGCAATAAATGGGCCTATCCAGAGCCCTGCCAGTGACTCGTGGTTTTTTTTTCATTCATTCACAGGATGAGGGTGTTGCTTGCTCGGCAGCATTTATCGCCCATCTCTCCTTGTCTGGAGGCCAGTTACGAGTCAACCACATTGTTGCTGGTTTGGAGTCACATGTAGGCCAATCAAGGTAAGGATGGCAGTTTCCTTTCCTCAAGGGCATTAGTGAACCGGATGGGTTTTTCTGACAATCAATAGATTCACGGTCATCGTTAGATTGTTAATTCCACATATTTGTTGAATTCAAACAGCACTACCTGCCTTGGCAGGACCTGAAATAGGTTCCCTAGAACGTTATCTGGGTTTTTGGATTAACTGACCAGCAAGGAAACCAGTTGGCCATTGCCTTTCCCTCAAGGTACCACATGCATCTGTGCCTGCCAGCAGCTGTTCTCAACATCTGCACATCCCCTGAATGATTAGCAAGTTTGGATGTGCAAGGGGTGTCCTGATCGACCAAAAGCAGACAGCTAGGCACAGCAAGCAATTTGGATGGAAACATTTATATTGTCTTTCATTGCATGATGATTTAATATCAGTCACTGTAATTACTTGTAGCATGTAAACAGAGTCTTGGTGAGACTGCAGCTGCAGTATTGTTTTGGAGGTTTTGAGGGCAGAAAGCAAACCGTATAAATCAGGAACAAAACCAAAATTGCTGGCAAAGCTTAGCAGGTCTGCTAGCATCAGTGAAGGTAAAAGCAGAGATAGTGTTTTTTGTTTCAAAAATAAAACATGACCCTGGGTGAGGGAATAGATTACTCATACATTCTCCAAAAGGCAAAGATCATTGACTGAATGTGTATGAAATGCGAGAGGTTTGCAAGAGGCGGTTACTGACCTGTTGTCTCTTCAGTCGTTGTCGGAGGCTCTGTTGTGGGAATTGTAGTCGTGGGCGTTGTGGGAACTGTTGGAAAGTAACAAACAGAAACAATCTCAATGGATGTGGCTCTCTGTCCCTGCATTGGTGACACAGCAGTGTGTGTGTCAGGCTGATAGGGGCTGTGGGACACAATTATATATCTCCTGGGTGCGGACGGGTTTGGGATTGGAACACTTGAAAGGTATCCCTGGTTCCTGACACCTTTTCTTTCTTCATTCCTGACATGTGGCTGTCTCTGGCTGGACCTGTGTTTACTGCCTGTCCCTAATTGCCCTTCAGAAGGTGCTGGTGAGCTGCTATCGCTTCTGACACTTGTTGGAGAGATCCTTTTGATAATATTCCACATATTATTCTTGTGGGTAAAGCTAAAGCACATGGTATAGTGGGTAATCCATTAACATTTGTTGAGAATTGTTTGACAGACAGGAAACGGGGAATTGTAATAAATGGGCCTTTCCCGGAGCGCAGCCAGTGACTAGTGGGGTCCCACATGCAGCTGTGCCTGACAGCAGCTGTTCACAATATACGGAGATCCCCGAATGATTCGGAAACATGGGTGTACAAGGGGTGGCTTTATCGAACAAAGTAGACAGCGAGGCATCGTAAGCAATTCAGAGGACAAAATTTATTTTAGAACATAGAACATTACAGCACAGTACAGGCCCTTCGGCCCTCGATGTTGTGCCAACCTGTCATACCGATCTCAAGCCCATCTAACCTACACTATTCCATGTACGTCCATATGCTTATCCAATGACGGCTTAAATGTACCTAAAGTTAGCAAAACTACTACCGTTGCAGGCAAAACGTTCCATTCCCTTACTACTCTCTGAGTAGTAGCCTTGCAAGAGCATCTGTGTTCAATGACAGTACTGTCCTACAAGGAGAGATTGAGTTAACTGGGCCTGAGAATTAAAGCAAGCAATAGGCTGGAATAAACATGATCCTGTGTGGGAAGGCATTATTCCTACATTCCCCACACGGCAAAGATCATTGACTGAATGTGTATGAAATGTGAGAGGTTTCCTGGAGGAGATTACTGACCTGTTGTCTCTTTAGTTGTTGTCAGAGGCTCTGTTGTGGGAATTGATACAGTATCAAAGAATGTGGGTCTCAAATCTTCCATTGACATCTCAGGGGTTGTGGAGTCACAGTGTCTCAGTCTGACAGCACAGAGACAGGCCTTTTGATTCCAACTGGTCTCTGCTGATCCAAATGTCCATCCACACTAACCCCATTCCCTGCACTTGGCCCATGTCCTTCTAAACCTTTCATAACCACGTATTCATCCAAATGCCTTTTAAATGTTGTTAATGTACCCGTCTCAGCCACTTCTGCTGGCAGCTCATTCCAGATGCATACCACCCTCTGTGTAAAAACGTTGCCCCTCAGTATTCTTTCCCCTCTTACATTAAACTGATGCCCTCTCGTCCTCATTTCCCCGACCCTGGGAAAAACACTTCGCGCATTCACCCAATCCATGCCTCTCATGACCTTACACACTTCTACAAGATCCCCCCGTCAGTCTCCTACGTGCGAAAAGAAACAGTCCCAGCTTGTACACTCTCTCCCTATAACTCAGTTCCTCGATTCCTGGCAACATCCCTGTAAATTTCTTCTGCATTCTTACCAGTTTAATAACATCCTTCCTGTTGCAAGGTGACCAGAACTGAACACAGTCCTCCAAGTGCAGCCTCACCAATGTCCTATACAACTGCAACAAAACTTCCCAACTTCTATACTCAAAAGAAACCAAAAGAACTGTGGATGCCGTGTTTTGTTTTTGATACTCAATCCCCTGACTGATGAAGGCCAGTGTGCCAAAAGCTCTCTTCACTACCCTGTCCACCTGTGACTACACTTTCAGAGAACTGTACACCTGAATTCCAAGGTCCCTCTGTTCTACTGCACTCCTTATGACCATTCACCATGAAACACCAACCTTGATGTAACTTTCCAAAATGTAACACCTCCCACTTATCTGTATTAAACTCTATTTGCCATTTCTTGGCCCAGTTCCCCAGGTGATCAAGGTCCTGCAGTAATTTCTGATAACCTTCTTCACTGTCCACAATACTGCCTATTTTAGTGTCATCCACAAACTTACCAATCATGCTTTGTACATTCTCATCCAAATCAGTGATATAGATAACAAACAGCAATGGGCCCAGCGCCAACTCCCGAGGCACACCACTCATCATAGGCTTCCTGTCTGACAAGCACCCTAGCAGTATTACTCTCTGCTTCCTACCATTAAGCCAATTGTGTATCCAATTTGCCAACTCTCCCTGGATTCCATGCAGTCGAACCTGCCAGAGAGCCCACCAAGTGGGCCTTACTGAAACCCATGTGGTCTACATCTATCACCCTGCCTTCATCAACCTTCCTTGTCACTTCATCAAAGAACTCGATTGAACTTGTGAGGCATGATCTCCCACACTCAAAGCCATGCTGTCTACTCCTATTCAAACCCTGTCTTTCCAAATGCATGTGTATTTTATCCCTTGGAATCTTCTCAAGTACCTTACCTATCACAGATTTAAGCTGACTTGTCTATAATTCCCAGGTTTTTATTCGCAGTCCTTCTTGAATAAGGGCATAACATTCTTTACCCTCCAGTCTTCAGGACTTCAACCATGGTTAACGACAAAGCAAATATATCAGTCAGAGTGCCCGCAATTTCTTCTCCAGCCTCTTGCAGGGTTCTTTGATATATCTGGTCAGGAGCACGGCATTTATCCACCTTCATATATTCTTATACGTCTAACACCTCATCTTCTGTGATACAGGCAGTCCCCAAGATATCTCCACTAACTTCCCCAAGATCCCAAGTCTTCAGTCTTTCTCCACAGTAAACACAGAGGTGAAATATTCATTGAGAACCTTGCCCATGTCCTGCATTTCCACACGTACATGTCTACTGCGATTCCTGAGGTGTCCTCTTCTGTCTTTCATTCTTCATTTCTTTTCATATACTTAAAGAATCCCTTTGGATTCACCCTAATTTTCTCAGCCAAAGCTATCTCTTGTTCGCTTCTCGCCATCCTGAGAGTGACAGTGTCAGGCTGAGAGGACCTCCCGAGGATATCAGAGTGTCTCAGGACAGACTGTGTGCCCCTCACACTGAGCCCATGTGGAGGTCAGTGCCATCTTTCCAGAGACAATGCAGCAGAATGTTGCCAGTCCCTTGGAGACGATGGGACACTCAGTGGTGTGTCAGAAACATGGGACCAGCTGCTGCTGCCACATCCTCCTGGTTCACACCAGTGGAAGGTCATTGAAAAGCTGCCATAGAGTCTGCTGCAGTGTCCAGGGTTGGGGGGATGGGCTCCGTCTGTCTCCACTCCCCCGCAGACTATCAAACTCCCACACGTGTGAACTGGAGGCCCCACCCAGCGTCTGTCCTTGCCCTCTGAGATTACATTCCAGTGGGTCCTGGTGGGGAAGCTGATCTATACTCTGGATGTGACCACCCACACAGAGCAGTTGAAGAAGGGAGTTCACTTCCACCTTCTCAAGGACAACTTGGGACGGGTGGTAAATGCTGGCCCAGCCAGTCCCAACCCCATCCTGTGACAGGAGAATGAAAGGCAGAACAAGTTCAAGGTTCAGAGTGACCTCCTCCTGTTCTAGATTGCTATGCTTGTCTCCAATCGCCAACCCCACTGGTCAAAACATAAAACCAAAACCCATTTCTAACACACCAAAATATCTCAATGAAAATCTGATCATTTGCCTACTTAAGACAAAAATTTCAGCTTCTCGATGCCTTTTCTGATTCAGTCATGGGACATGACCATCTCTGGCTGTGCCAGCATTTCTTGCCCACCCCCCGTTGTCCCTTGAGAAGGTGGTGGTGAGCTGCCGTCTTGAAACACTGCAGTCCATGTGTTGTAGCACATGGGGATAGAACGCAAGGATTTTCACCCAGCGACATTGAACGAGCAGTGATATGTTGTGTGTACAATCTTTGGACATTAATCGTGTGCTGCTTGAACGACTGTATTGAATCTGTGTGATGAGAAGTGCCCTATGAAATTGTCATTGCCATTACTCTTCATTCCCTAGACTGAAATGTCAACATGCAATGAGCGGGAATATAACGTGGCCCTGGGTGTGCAAAGACATCATTCCCAAATTCCCCACACGGCAAAGATCATTGACTGAATGTGTGTGAAATGTGAGAGGTTTGCAAGAGGAGGTTACTGACCTGTTGTCTCCTCAGTCGTTGTCGGAGGCTCTGTTGTGGGAATTGTAGTCGTGGGCGTTGTGGGAACTGTTGGAAAGTAATAAACAGAAACAATCTCAATGAATGTGGCTCTCCGTCCCTGCACTGGTGTCTTAGCAGGGTGTGTCAGGCTGATAGGGGCCGTGGGGCTCAATTTTAAATCTCCTGGGCGCAGATGGGCTTGGGATTTGAACACTTGAAAGGTATCCCTGAATTCTGATGCTTCTTTTCATTCATTTCTGGAACAGCAGTGTCACTGGCTTCGTCCAAAAATACTGCCTGTCCATACTGTTTTGGGCTCAGTGAGCTTTCCTCAGAAAGCAGAGCCTGTCTGTACTTGCCCTTGAGAAGGTGGTGCTGAGCGACCTTCTTGTGCCCCCATTTGCTGTATGGACCCTCTTGCTAAAGTCCCTCTTAAGAGGCTACTGAGTTGTGTGGAAGAGTCACTCGACCTGAAACATTATCTCTGATTTCTCACCTTAGATGCAGCCGGACCTGCTGAGCTTTTCCAGCAATTTCTGTTTCTGTTTCTGTGGAAAAGCCAATTGTGGATGGAGAATGGAGCTACGGCAACTGCCATGCTCATCTCAATGAGACTTCCATAAACTGCAGGGGTTCTGACCATACAACAGGTCAACTCCTTCCGGTGAGGTGGCCCAGTGATTCCTTATGTCCCAGGGATGGTCTCATTCAGCATGGAATCCTGCTGTGAACCTCACAACCTAATACAGCAGGGGAGGGCACCAGTGAACAATGAGGATTGTTAAACATTCACTCCTCTGGCCATCTCTGGCTGGGCCAGCATTTATTGCTTATCCCGAGTTGCCTGTTGAGGAGGTGGTGACAATAGGCAAAAGACAGTAGACAATAGGTTCTGGAGTAGGCCATTCGGCCCTTCGAGCCAGCACCACCCTTCATTAAGATAATGGCTGATCATCCACAATCAGTATCCTCTTCCTGCCTTATCCCCATAACCCTTGATTCCACTATCTTTAAGAACTCTGTGCATCTCTTTCTTGAAAGTATCCAGAGACCTGGCCTCCACCGCCTTCTGGGGCAGAGCATTCCATATATCCACCACTCTCTGGGTGAAGAAGTTTTTCCTCAACTCTGTTCTAAATGGTCTACCCCTTATTTTTAAACTGTGTCCTCTGGTTCTGGACTCCCCCATCAGCGGAAACATGCTTCCTGCCTCCAGAGTGTCCAATCCCTTAATAATCTTATACGTCTCAATCAGATCCCCTCTCATCCTTCTAAACTCAAGTGTATACAAGCCCAGTCGCTCCAATCTTTCAACATACGATAGTCCCACCTTTCCGGGAATTGACCTCGTGAACCCACGCTGCACTCCCTCAATAGCCAGAATGTCCTTCCTCAAATTTGGAGACCAAAACTGCACACAATACTCCAGGTGCGGTCTCACCAGGGCCCTGTACAGCTGCAGAAGGGCCTCTTTGCTCCTATACTCAATTCCTCTTGTGATGAAGGCCAGCATGCCATTAGCTTTCTTCACTGCCTGCTGTACCTGCATGCTTGCTTTTCATTGACTGATGTACAAGAACACCTAGATCTTGTTGTACTTCCCCTTCACCTAACTTGACTCCATTTCGATAGTAATCTGCCTTCCTGTTCTTGCCACCAAAGTGGATAACCGCACATTTACCCACATTAAACTGTATCTGCCAGGCATCCGTCCACTCACCTAGCCTGTCCAAGTCACCACTGGTCACTGCCTGCCATTCTGAAAGGGACCCGTTTATCACTACTCTTGGCTTCCTGTCAGTCAGCTAATTTTCAATCCAATCCAGTATTTTGCCCCCAATACCACGTGCCCTAATTTTGTTCACCAATCTCCTATATGGGACTTTATTAAAGGTTTTCTAAAAGTTCAGGTACACTATATCCACTGGTTCTCCTCGTCTATCTTCATAGATACATCCTCAAAAAATTCCAGAAGATTAGTCAAGCACGATTTCCCCTTCGTAAATCCATGCTGACTCTGACCTGTCCTGTTACTGCTATCCAAATGAGTCGTAATTTCATCTTTTATAATTGACTCCAGCATCTTTCCCACCACTGACGTCAGGCTAACCGGTCTATAATTCCCTGTTTTCTCTCTCCCTCCTTTCTTGAAAAGTGGGACAACATTAGCCACCGTCCAATCCGTAGGAACTGATCCTGAATCTATAGAACATTGGAAAATAATTACCAATGCATCCACGATTTGTAGAGCCACCTCCTTAAGTACCCTGGGATGCAGACCATCAGGTCCCGGGGACTTATCAGCCTTCAGACCTAACAGTCTATCCAACACCATTTCCTGCCTAATATAAATACCCTTCAGTTCATCCATTACCCTTGGTCCTTCAGCCACTGTAACATCTGGGAGATTACTTGTGCCTTCCCTAGTGAAGACAGATCCAAAGCACCTAATCAACTCTCCTGCCATTTCCTTGTTCCCCATAATAAATTCACCCGTTTCTGACTTCGAGGGCCCAATTTTAGTCTTAACCATTTTTTTTCTTTCCACATAAAAAAGCTTTTACTAACCTCCTTTATATTTTTGGCCAGTTTTCCTTCGTACCTCATTTTTCCTCTGCGTATTACCTTTTTAGTTATCTGCTATTGCTCTTTAAAAGCTTCCCAGTCCTCCGGCTTCCCGCTCATCTTTGAGTGATGAGCTGCCTTTCTGAATTGCTGCAGTCCATGTGCTGGACGCAGGGCCACAATGCGTTAGGGTGTCCATGCCAGGATTTTCACCCAGCAACACTGAACGGGTAGTGTAATGTTGTTGCATTATAATCTCTTGAACATTAATTGTGCGCTGCTTGGATTATAGTTTTGTATCTGTCTGATGAGGGGTGCCCTATGAAAGTCTTATTGCCGTCACCCTTCATTCCTGAGACTGAGAGTCTCAGCGTGCAATGGGCAGCAATAAAACATGACCCTGCGTGTGGGCAGACATTATCAGACATTGCCCACACGGCAAAGATCATTGACTGAATGTGTCTGAAAGGTGAGAAGTTTGCTGGAGGAGGTTACTGACCTGTTGTCTCTTCAGTCGTTGTCGGATGCTCTGTTGTGACAATTGTAGTCGTGACGATTGTTGTATCTGTGAAAAGTAGAAGCAGAAATGTGGGACAGAGTCTGGGTGTCTGGGCAGGGTGACTGTCAGACTGAGAGGACCTCCGCAGGCTGTCAGAGTCCTTCAGGACAGGCTGTGTGCTCCTCACACTGAACCCGTGTGGAGTTGCCACATCCTCCTGGTTTGCGTCAGTGGAAGCACGTTTGCTGGATTGGGGTCTGGTGCAGGTGGTCACACTATGTGTGGAAGCCTCTGAGCTGAGTTACTACAATGTAACGTTTAATTATAATTTGTTTTTGTGACGGTAATGTCAGTCCTTTCGCGATGTTTTATTTCTACCTTATTCTCTGAACACTATAAAGCAATACAACCACTTTTTTATTTGTACCCTAGATGGAACCATAAGAGAAAACATTGTGAAACATTTCACTGTACTGCTGTACTTCTTTGCTTGAATACACATGACAATAAAGGATTCTCTATTAAAAAGCTGCTGCAGAGTCTGCGGCACTGTCTCGGGAGTTGGCCTCTCTCGACCTCCTCCACCCTGTCTCCACACCATGAACCAAACAACCCCTGGGGGCGCTTCCTGCCTTCTGAGATGACATTCAAATGGGTCCTGGTGATAGGTGCCCTTGATAAGTTGGTGGTGAGCTGCCTTCTTGGACCACTGCAGTCGATGATCTGTGGCTTGGCCTAAAATGCCCTTAGGTGCCCTTGGGGGTGGCAGTGAAGGAACCTGCAATATATTTTATGTCAGGATGGTGAGTGGTTTGGAAGGGATCTTACAGAAGCTGGTGTTCCCATCTATCTGCTGCCCATGGCTTTTGTGGGTTTCAAGGCACACTTTGGGAACTTTCTACTCTTCGTCTTAAGATGATAATAAATTGGAACAGGAATTAGCTGTTTCGCCCTTCAGTCCTGCTCTGCCACTCAACAGGATCGTGTCTGATCAAATATTCCTCATGTCTAATTTGCTGGCAACACCCAGCATGGGTCCATGAAGGGTAGGTCATGTTTAACGAATTTGGTGGAATTCTTTGAGGACATTACTTGCATGGTGGGCAATGGGGAGCCTGTGGATGTGATGTGTCTGGATTTCTAGAAGGCATTTGACAAGGTGCCACACCAAAGGCTGCTATACAAGATAAAGTTGCATGGTATTACAGGTAATGTATTGGCATGGACAGAGGATAGGTTGACCAGCAGAAAGCAAAGAGTAGGGGTAAATGGGTGTTTTTCTTGTTGGCGGTCAGTGGCTAGTGGTGTGCCTCAGGGATCAGTGTTGTGACCGCAATTGTTTACAATTTACATGGATGATTTGGAGTTGGGGACTAAGTGTCGTGTGTCAAAATTTGCAGATGACACTAAGGTGAGTGATAGAGCAAAGTGTGCAGAAGGCACTGAAAGTCTGCAGCGGGATATAGATGGTCTAAGTGAGTGAGAAAGGTCTGGCAGATGGAGTACAATGTTGATAAGTGTGAGGCCATCCATTTTGGTAGGAATAACAGCAAAATGGACTATGTTTTAAATGGTAAAAAATTGCAGTGCGCTGCTGTGCAGAGGGACTTGGATGTGCTTGTGCATGAATTGCTGAAGGTGGGATTGCAGGTGTAGCAGGTGATTAAAAAGGCAAATAGAATAGTGTCTACCATTGCTGGAGGGATGGAGCTTAAAAACAGGGAGGCTATGCTGCAGCTGTATAGGGTCCTGGTGAGGCCACACCTGGAGTACTGTGTACAGTTTTGGTCTCCTTATTTGAGAAGAGATATACTCGCACTGGAGGGGGTGCAGAGGAGATTCACTCGGTTGATTCCAGAGTTAAGAGGGTTGGATTATGAGGACAGACAGAGTAGCTTGGGATTATACTCATTGGAATTCAGAAGAATGACGGGAGATCTTATAGAAAGATATAAGATTATGAAGGGGATAGATAAAGTGGAGGCAGGGAGGTTGTTACCACTAGCAAGTGAAACTAGGATGAGAGGGCATCACCTCAAAACAAAGGGAAGCAGATGTAGGGCTGAGGTCAGGAGGAACTTCTTCACCCAAAGGATTGTGAATCTGTGGAATTCCCTGCCCAGTGAAGCAGTTAAAGCTACCTCACTGAATAAGGCGTGGCTGGATAAATTTTTGAACAATAAAGGAATTAAGGTTTATGGTGACTGGGCGGGTAAGTGGAGCTGAGTTTCTAAAAGATCAGCCATGATCTTATTAAACGGCGGGGCAGGCTCAAGGGGCCGGATGGCCTACTCCTGCTCCTCGTCCTTATGTTCTTATATTCCTGCGCTTTCCCTGTTCACCTAGATTCCCTGACTGACCAAGAATCTATCTATTTCAGCCTTAAATATGCATAATGATTCTGGCCCCACAGCTCTCTGTTGTAAGGAGTTCAAAAGACTCCCAATCCCCTGAGAGAAGAAATTCCCCTCATCTTAGTCTTAAATTGGTGCCCCTTTATTCTGAGACTACACCCTCTGACTGTCCCATGAAGGGAAACATCCTCTCAGCATTTACCTTGTCACGCCCCTTAAGAATCCAATATGTTTCAATGAGATCACCTCCCATTCTTCTCAACTCCAGTCGGCAGAGTCCCAACCTGTTTAACCTTTGCTCAGAAGAAATCTCTCCATGCCAAAGATTATCCAAGTGAACCCTCTTTGAACTACCTCCAATGAAGCTATTTCTTCCCTTAAACAAGAGGACCAAAACTGCTCACAGTATTCCAGATGTGATCTCACCAGCATGTTGTACAGTTACAGTAAGACTTTTCTGTTCTAATATTCCAACCCCCTTGAAACAAAGGCCAACATTTCATTTCCCTTCCTGATTACCTGCTGTACCTCTGTGCTAGCTTTATGAGATCAATGCACCAGTCCCCCCAAAGTCTCTTTCTGTTGCAGCTTTCTACAGTTTTTTTTTCATTTAAATAACATTCAGTTCTTTTGTTCTCCTGTCTAAGAGAACTGGGAGATGTATCCACCTTTACAGTGTGTAGGGCCTCCACCATTTCCTCTTCTGTTATGTGGACTGTTTTCAGGGCTTCAGTATTTATTCCTCTGAGTTTCCCAGCTTCCATTTCTTCTTCCACAGAAAAAAAATCACGTGAAATATTTGTTCAGTGTCTCTCAGCTCCTATGGTTCCACACATGGAAGATTTCATTGATCTTAAAGGCACCCCATTCTCTCCCGAGTAGATCTTTTGCTTCCAATGTATTTGTAGAATCTGAGGTAATGGGAACTGCAGATGCTGGAGAATCCAAGATAACAAAGTGTGGAGCTGGATGAACACAGCAGGCCAAGCAGCATCTCAGGAGCACAAAAGCTGACGTTTCGGGCCTAGACCCTTCATCAGAGAGGGGGATGGGGTGAGGGTTCTGAAATAAATAGGGAGAGAGGGGGAGGCGGACCGAAGATGGAGAGTAAAGAAGATAGGTGGAGAGGTTTTTTGTGCTCCTGAAAAAATGCTGCTTGGCCTGCTGTGTTCATCCAGCCTCTCATTTTATTAGGTGGAGAGGACAGTATAGGTGGGGAGGTAGGGAGGGGATAGGTCAGTCTGGGGAAGACGGACAGGTCAAGGAGGCGGGACGAGGTTCGTAGGTGAGAAATGGAGGTGCAGCATGAGGTGGGAGGAGGGGATGGGTGAGAGGAAGAACAGATTAGGGAGGCGGGGATGAACTTGGCTGGCTAAGGGATGCAGAGGGGGAAGGGGAGATTTTGAAACTGGTGAAGTCCACATTGATACCATTAGGCTGCAGGGTTCCCAAGCAGAATATGAGTTGCTGTTCCTGCAACCTTCAGGTGGCATCATTGTGGCACTGCAGGAGGCCCATGATGAGCATGTCGTCTAAGGAATGGGACGGGTAGTTAAAATGGTTTGCGACTGGGAGGTGCAGTTGTTTATTGCAAACCGAGCAGAGGTGTTTTGCAAAGTTGTCCCCAAGCCTCCGCTTGGTTTCCCCAATGTAGAGGAAGCCACACCGGGTGCAATGGATACAATATACCACATTGGCAGATGTGCAGGTGAACCTCTGCTTCATATGTAAAGTCATCTTGGGGCCTGGGATGGGGGTGAGGGAGGAGGTGTGGGGGCACGTTTAGCACTTCCTGCGGTTGCAGGGGAAGGTGTCGGGTTTGGTGGGGTAGGAGGGGAGTGTGGAGCGAACAAGGGAGTCACGGAGAGAGTGGTCTCTCCAGAAGCCAGACAAGGGTGGGGATGGATAAATGTCTTGGGTGGTGGTGTCGGATTGTAGATGGCGGAAGTGTCGGAGGATGATGCGTTGTACCCGGAGGTTGGTGGAGTGGTATGTGAGGACGAGGGGGATTCTCTTAGGGTGGTTATTGCAGGGGCGGGGTGTGAGGAATGTGCCGATACAGTCAACAATGTAACGGAGGAAGAGGTGGGATTTAGGGCCAGTGTAGGTGCGGAAGAGGGACTGTTCCACGTAACCTACAAAGAGGCAGGCATAGCCTAGACCCATGCGGGTCCCCATGGCCACCCTTTTGTCTGTAGGAAGTGGGAGGAATCAAAAGAGAAGTTCTTGAGGGTGAGGACGAGTTCGGCTAGGCGGATGAGGGTGTCAATGGAGGGGGACTGTTCGGGTCTGTGGGACAGGAAGAAGCAGAGGTCCTTGAGGCCAACTGCATGAGGAATGCAGGTGTATAGGGACTGGGCGTCCATGGTGAAGATGAGGTTTTCACCGTGGACACCCAGTCCCTATACACCTGCATTCCCGAAGCACGTGGCCTAACAGCCCTCTGCTCCTTCCTGTCCCGCAGGCCCGACTAGTCCCCCTCCACCGACACCCTCATCCGCCTAGCCGAACTCGCCCTCACCCTCAACAAATTCTCTTTCGATTCCTCCCACTTCCTACAGACTAAGGGGGTGGCCATGGGTACCCACATGGGCCCAAGCTATGCCTGCCTCTTTGTAGGTTACGTGGAACAGTCCCTCTTCCGTACCTACACAGGCCCCAAACCCCACCTCTTCCTCTGGTACATTGATGACTGTATCGGCGCCGCCTCTTGCTCCCCAGAGGAGCTCGAACAGTTCATCCACTTCACCAACACCTTCCACCCCAACCTTCAGTTCACCTGGGCCATCTCCAGCCTCTATTCCCAATTCCTCCACCTGCGCCGCATCTGGTCCCACAATGAGGCATTCCACTCCCACACATCCCAGATGTCCAAGTTCTTCAAGGACCGCAAATTTACCCCCACAGTGATCGAGAATGTCCTTGACCGCGTCTCCCGCATTGCCTGCAACACATCCCTCACACCCCGCCCCCGCCACAACCGCCCAAACAGGATCCCCCTCATTCTCACACACCACCCCACCAACCTCCGGATACAACGCATCATCCACCGACACTTCCGCCATCTACAATCCGACCCCACCACCCAAGACATTTTTCCATCCCCACCCTTGTCTGCTTTCCGGAGAGACAACTCTCTCCATGACTCCCTTGTTCGCTCCACACTGCCCTCCAACCCCACCACACCCGGCACCTTCTCCTGCAACCGCAGGAAATGCTACACTTGCCCCCACACCTCCTCCCTCACCCCATCCCAGGCCCCAAGATGACTTTCCATGTTAAGCAGAGGTTCACCTGCACATCTGCCAATGTGGTATACTGTATCCATTGTACCCGGTGCGGCTTCCTCTACATTGGGGAAACCAAGCAGAGGCTTGGGGACTGCATTGCGGAACACCTCCGCTCGGTTCGCAAAAAGCAACTGCACCTCCCAGTCGCAAACCATTTCCACTCCCCCTCCCATTCTTTAGACGACATGTCCATCATGGGCCTCCTGCAGTGCCACAATGATGCCACCTGAAGGTTGCAGGAACAGCAATTCATATTCTGCTTGGGAACCCTGCAGCCCAATGGTATCAATGTGGACTTCACAAGCTTCAAAATCTCCCCCTCCCCCACTGCATCCCAAAACCAGCCCAGTTCGTCCCCTCCCCCCCCTGCATCACACAACCAACCCAGCTCTTCCCCTCCACCCACTGCTTCCCAAAACCAGTCCAGCCTGTCTCTGCCTCCCTAACCTGTTCTTCCTCTCACCCATCCCTTCCTCCCACCCCAAGCCGCACCTCCATCTCCTACCTACTAACCTCATCCCACCTCCTAGACCTGTCCGTCTTCCCTGGACTGACTTACCCCCTCCCTACCTCCCCACCTATACTCTCCTCTCCACCTATCTTCTTTTCTCTCCATCTTCGGTCTGCCTCCCCCTCTCTCCCTATTTATTCCAGAACCCTCACCCCATCCCCCTCTCTGATGAAGGGTCTAGGCCCAAAACGTCAGCTTTTATGCTCCTGAGATGCTGCTGGGCCTGCTGTGTTCATCCAGCCGCACATTTTACTATCTTGGATTCTCCAGCATCTGCAGTTCCCATTATCACTGGCCTCTCCTTGTGTTGGTCTACCTACAATACTGTGTCAGGAGTACTTCCAGAAGGCACTAGACAAAATCTGCTCCATCTAAACTATTACAACTGAAATGTTTCCAGTGAAAGTTGAAGTCACCCATGACTACAACCCTGTGACTTCTGCACCTTTCCAGTATCTGCCTCCCAATCCACTCCTCCACTTCTCCACTTCTCTGCAACTATTAGGCGATCTGTAAAAAACCCTCAACAAAGTGACTGCTCATTTCTTGTTCCTGACCTCAACCCAAACTGACTCTGTTGACATATTATTCTCGAACTGCCTTGCATAGCTGCGATACTCGCCCTGACTAGCAATGCCACTCCCCCACCTCTTTTCCGACCCTCCCTATTTCTTTGAAAGCACCTAAATCCTGGAACTTCCAACATCCATTCTTCTCCCTGAGTTACCCAAGTTTCTGTAAAGGCCACAACATCATAGTTCCGGATACTGATCCGAAGTTCATCTGCCTGATTTCTGATACTTCTAGCAAAAAGTATACACACCTCAAACCATCTCGGTGTCCACAATTATGCTCCATCGACTGCATTTCTTTCTAAACAACCTCACTCCCTGTTGTGTCCATTGGGAGGCTGAATACCTCATACTCTGGATTATAAATCCAGTTCCCCACCCCCTGCCAAACTAATATAAACCATCCCGTACAGCTCTCGCTGACCTCCCTCACAGGATATTTGTGCCCTTCTTGTTCAGGTGCAACCCGCCCTTTTTGTACAGGTCCCACCTTCCCCAGAATGTGCTCCAATTATCCACACAATGGAAGCCCTCCCTCCTACACCGGCCCTGTAGCCACGTCTTTAGCTGCACTCTCTCCCTATTTCTTACCTCGTTATCATGTGGCACTGGTAGTAATCCAGAGATAACTACCCTGTTTGTCCCAGACTTCTGCTTTCAACCTAACTCCCTGTCCTCGTTTTTCATATTCCCAGTCCTGTTTCTCCCTAGGTCATTAGTTCCGATGTGTACCAAGACTGCCGGTTGCTCACCCTCCCCCTTAAGACATGATCCAAGATATCACAGACCCTGGCACCCGGGAGGCAACATACCATCCATTCGTCTCGTTCGTGCCCACAGAACCGCCTGTCTGTACCTCTTACTATCGAATCTCCCACTACAATTGCTCTCCTATTCTCCCCCTTTCCCTTCTCTGCCACAGGCTCAGAGACCTGTCTGCTTTGGCCTTCCCCTGGTAGGTTATTCCCCCCGCCAAGTGAATCAAAAACAGCATACTTATTATTGAGGGGAATGGCCACAGGGGATCCCTGCACTGTCTGCCTATTCCCTTTCCCCTTTCTGACAGTCAACCAGCTATCTTTTTCCTGTACTTTGGGCGTGACCACCTCCATATAACTCCTCTCTATAACCCATCTTCCCACATCTAGCCTGTCAGTCTCATCAGGAATTTACATGTTTCTATGAGATCCCCCTTCATTCTTCTAAATTCCAGTGAACACAAGCCCAGTTGATCCAGTCTTTCCTCATACGTCAGTCCTGCTCTCCCGGGAATCTGTCCAGTGAACATTCGCTGGTCTCCCTCAATAGCATCAATGTCTTTCCTCCGACTGTGACATGAAAACAGCTCATATTACTCAAAGTGTGGCCTCACCAAGGCCCTGTATAACTGCAACAGGATATCCTTACTCCGATACTCAAATTCTCTCGCTATGAAGGCCACATGTCATTAGCTTTCCTCACCGCCTGCTGCACCTGTTTACCAACCTTCGGTGGCTGTTCCACCATGGCACCCAGGTCTCGTTGCACGTCACCTTCTCCTAACCTGCCACCATTTAGATAATCATCTGCCTTCACTGTTTTTGTGACCAAAGTGGGTGACCTCACACTTATCCATAGTACATTGCATTTGCCAGGTAATTACCCTCTCAGCCAGTCTATCCACGTTACCCTGCTCCACATCCTCCTCACAGCACACACTGCCACCCGGCTTAGTGTCATCTGCAGATGTGAAGATATTGTATTCAATTCCTTCATCCAAATTATTAATGTGTATTGAGAACAGCTGGGGTCCCAGCACTGAACTCAGCCTTACTGCCTGCCACTCTGAAAAGGACCTGTTTATTTCAGTTCTCTGCTTCCTGTCCACCAACCAGTTCTCTAACCACATCAATACATTACCTCAGATACAATAAGCTTTAGTTTTCCTCACTAATCCCTTGTGGAACCATGTCAAAGCCTTGTGAAAATCCAGGTACACACATCTACTGATTCACCCTGGTCTACTCTCCTGGTCACATCCTCAAAAACGTCCAGAAGATTTGTTAAGCATGATTTCCCTTTCGTGAATCCACACTGACTCAGACCGACTCTGTCACCACTTTCCAAAAATGTGCATTTATTACATCCTTAGTAATTGACTCCAACTTTTTCCCCAATACAAATGTTGGGTTAACTTGCCTATCACTCTCCATTTTTTCTCCCCCTCCTTCGGAGTCATAGAACATAAAACATGGAACACTACAGCGCAGAACAGGCCCTTCGGCCCTCGATGTTGCGCCGACCTGTAAACTAATCTAAGCCCCACCCCCTACACTATCCCATCATCATCCATATGCTTATCCAAGGACTGTTTAAATGCCCCTCATGTGGCTGAGTTAACTATGTTGGCAGGCAGGACGTGCCACACCCTTACCCCTCTCTGAGTAAAGAACCTGCGTCTGACATCTGTCTTAAATCCATCACCCCTCAATTTGTAGCTATGCCCCCTTGTACAATCTGAAGTCATCATCCTCGGAAAAAGACTCTCACTGTCCACCCTATCTAATCCTCTGATCATCTTGTATGTCTCTATTAAATACCCTCTTAGCCTCCTTCTCTCCAATGAGAACAGACCCAAGTCCCTCAGCCTTTCTTCATAGGACCTGCACTCCAGACCAGGCAACATCCTGGTAAATCTCCTCTGCACCTTTTTCAATGCTTCCACATCCTTCCTGTAATGGGGCGACCGGAACTGCATGCAATATTCCAAATGAGGCCGCACTAGCGTTTTGTACAGTTGCAGCAGGACATCACGGCTCTGGAACTCAATCCCTCTCCCAATAAAAACCTAAAACACTGTAAGCCTTCTTAACAGCACTATCAACCTGGGTGGCAACTTTCAGGACACCAAGATCCCTCTGCACATCCACACTACCAAAAATCTTTCCATTGACCCGGTATTCTGCCTTCCTATTATTCCTCCCAAAGTGAATCACCTCACATTTATCCGTATTAAACTCCATTTGCCACCTTTCAGCCCAATTCTGCAGTTTATCCAAGTCTCCCTGCAAACTGCAACATTCCTTTCCTACAACAGACGTAAGGCTCACAGGCCTGTAATTACCTGGGTCATCTCGACTGCCCTTCTTGAACAAGGGCACAACATTTGCAATCCTCCAGTCCTCTGGTACTAAACCTGTAGACAATGAGGACTCAAAGATCAAGGCGAAAAGGCTCTGCCACCTCTTCCCCAGATTCCCAGACAATCCTCGGAAAAATCCCATCCGGCCCAGGGGATTTATCTACCTTCACACCTTCTGGAATTGATAACAGCTCCTCCTTACTAACCTTAATCCTTTCAATTCTAATAGCCTGTAACTCAGTCATCTCGTCTACAATATTCTCTTGTTCCCCAGTGAAAACAGATGAGAAATAATTATTTAGCTCCTCTCCAATCTCTACAGGGTCCACACACAACTTCCCACTTCATAATGGGCAGCAAAGAAATGGTCGACAAGTTGAAGAAATACTTTGGATCTGTCTTCACTAAGGAGGACACAAATAACCTCTCCATATAATGATGAATTAAATCCTTTGTCATCCTCTGTTGAATTTTAAATTTCCCCCAGTCCATTTCTCCAAATGATCCATATCCCTCTATCCTCTGCCTGTTCATGTCTCTGTACAAATGCTTCTTAAACACTGCTATCATCTTTGCATCTGCCACCTCCCCTTGCAATGCATTCCAGGCAGCTACTGCTCTTTGATAGCCTTCCTCAATACCCACAACTCCACCAATTTTTGAGTCATCTGTAAATTTACGAATCAGAATTTTCTTTCTAATCATTTATAGAAATTACAAACAACAGGGGTCCCAGACCTGATCCTTGCAGAACACCCCTGGCCACAGATCTCTAGTCGGAAAAAAAAGCCCTCCACCATGAGCCTCTGTCTTTATAACCAAACTGATTTTGTATTCAACTTACCAACTCACCTTGGATTCAAAGAACAAAGAACAGTACAGCACAGGAACAGGCTCTTCACCCCAACAAGACTGTACCCGATGATGCCTTTCTAAACTAAAACCTTTTTGCCTCGAAGCATTCTGTATCCCACAATTCCCTGCCTACTCACATGTCTCTCAAGATGCATCCTAAGATGTTGCAATTGTACCTGCCTCTACCACCTTCTCTGGCAGAACATTCCAGACAGTTATCTCACTTTGTCTGCAGAACACCACTGCTCACAGATCTCCAGTTAGAGGAACATCCTTCCACCATTATTCTCTGTTTTCTCAGTCCACGTTAGTTCTGCATCCATCTGATTACCTCACTGTGGATCCCATGTGAATTCACCCTTTGTATCAGCCTGCCATGGTGGACTTTGTCAAATGCTTCATTAAAGTCTATGGAGATGACGTCCGTTGCCTTGCTCTCATCAATCATTTTAAATATTTTCTCAAAAAACTCAATCAAATCTGAGAGAAAAGACCTGCCCCAAACAAAGCTGTGTTGACAATCCCAAAAAAGTCCATTGTTTTCCAAATGTGAGTAAAACCTGTCCCTGAGAATGCTCTCCAATAATTTCCCTGCTACTGTTGTATGGCTCATCAGTGTATAATTTTCTGGACTATCCATGGTTCCATTCTGAAACAAAATAACAACAACGGCTATTCTCCAGTCTTCTGAGACCTTGTCTGTGGTTATCCCCTCCCTCGTCTCCGTTAGTATTCTGGGATAGATTGCATCAGGCCTTGGTGACTTATCTAACTTAATGTTTCTCAAAACACCTGCCACCTTCTCCTTCTTAAATCCATATCTCTCCCCAATCTTACCATTATCCATTTCCTTCTTACTGGTAAATAACAAAGAACAAAGAAAATTAAAGGACAGTAACAGGCCCTTCAGCCCTCCAAGCCTGTGCTTATCCAGATCCTCTATCTAAAGCTGTCACCTACTTTCCAAGGATCTGTATCCCTCTGATCCCTGCCCATTCATGTATCTGTCTAGATACATCTTAAATGACACTACTGTGTCTGCGTCTACCACCTCCTCTGGCAACATGTTCCAGGCACCCACCACCCTCCACGCATATCTCCCCAAAACTTGTCCACTCTCACCTTGAAATCATGGCCTCGAGTAATTGAGTCCCCCACTCTGGGAAAAAGCTTTTTGCTATCCACCCTGTCTATACCCCGCATGATTTTGTAGGCCTCAATCAGGTCCCCCCTCAATCTCCGTCTTTCTAATGAAAATAATCCTAATTTACTCAACCTCTCTTCATAGCTAGCGCCCTCCATACCAGGCAACATCCTGGTGAACCTCCTCTGCACCCGCTCCAAAGCATCCACATCCTTTTGGTAATGTGGCCACCAGAACTGTACGCAGTACTCCAAATGCAGCCGAACCAAAGTCTTATACAACTGTAACATGACCTGCTAACTCTTGTACTCCGTCCGATGAAGGAAAGCATGCCATATGCCTTCTTGACCACTCTGTTGACCTGCGTTGCGACCTTCAGGATACAATGGACCTGAACATCCAGATCTCTCTGTGCATCAATTTTCCCCAGGGCTATTCCATTTACCGCATAGTTCACTCTTGAATTGGATCTTCCAAAATGCATCACCTCGCATTTGCCCGGATTGAACTCCATCTGCCATTTATCTGCCCAACTCTCCAGTCTATCTATATTCTGCTGTAATCTCCGATAGTCCCCTTCACTATCTGCTACTCCACCAATCTTAGTGTCATCTGCAAACTTGCTGATCAGACCATCTACACCTTCCTCCAGATCATTTACATATATCACAAACAACAGTGGTCCCAGCACAGATCCCTGTGGAACACCACTGGTTACAAGTCTCTATTTTGAGAAACCCCCTTCCATTACTAATCTCTGTCTCCTGTTGCCCAGCCAGTTTTTTTATCCATCTAGCTCATACACCCTGGACCCCATGCGACTTCACATTCTTCATCAGCCTCCCATGTGGAACCTTATCAAACGCCTTACTGAGGTCCATGTTTCTGACATCTACAGCCCTTCCCTCATCTATCAACTTTGTCGCTTCTACAAAGAATTCTATCAAGTTGGTAAGACATGATCTTCCCTGCACAAAGCCATGTTGTCTACCACTAATAAGCTCATTTTCTTCCAAATAGGAATAGATCCTATCCCTCAGTATCTTCTCCAGCAGCTTCCCCACCACTGACGTCAGGCTCACCGGTCGATATTTACCTGGATTATCCCTGCTACCCTTCTTAAACAAAGGGACCACATTAGCAATTCTCCAGTCCTCCGCGACCTCACCTGTGCTCAAAGACGCTGCAAAGATATCTGTTAAGGGCCCAGCTATTTCCTCTCTCGCTTCCCTCAGCAACCTGGGATAGATCCCATCCAGACCTGGGAACCTGTCCAGCCTGATGCCTTTTAGAATATCTAACACTTTCCCCTTCCTTATGTCGAGTTGACCTAGAGTAATCAAACATCTATCCCTAATCTCAACATGTCTCTCTCCTCGGTGAATACTGATGCAAAGTACTCATTAAGAATCTCACTCATTTTCTCTGACTCCTCGCATAACTTCCCTCCTTTGTCCTTGAGTGGGCCAACTCTTTCTCCAGTTACCCTCCTACTCCTTATGTTTGAATAAAAGGCTTTGGGATTTTCCTTAACCCTGTTCACTAAAGATATCTCATGACCCCTTTTTACCCTCTTAATTCCTTGTTTCAGATTGATCCCATTTTCCCGATATTCTTCCAAAGCTTTGTCTGTTTTCAGTTGCCCAAAGATGTGAAGCATTCACAAAGGACTCCAAACACTTCCTCCAGCTCCATACGTAAATTTCCACCGTTATCCTTGAGCGGACCCACCCTCCTGCATATAAAATGCCAAGGACATTTCATGGTCCTTTCGAGTCCACCTAACTTTTTTTCAAGGTTCTTTTCTGCTTTATTTACATTCCTCAGGTGCCTTGTTTAATTTCCTTTACCTAAACCTTACACGTGTTTCATGGTACAGTAAGCTCAGTGAGAGCAGACATGGTGTTAAACAGCAGAAAAAGACAGAGCAGGGAGGAAATGATTACCTGGTATGATCTCCATCATGGGTCCACTGTCAACACTGCCACCTACCCCTTCGATGTCACAGAATGGAGGATCCCAGCCCAATTCACAGTGACAGTGATTGTAATTGTTACAAACCTGAAACGAAACCCTCAACAATGAAACTTCTTCATTAACATTAACTAGATTTACAGAATAGCAAACAGTGTCAAACTTCAAAAAGACAGAAAAAGTGAAATGAGATCTCCAGGAAATGGATCAGAGGATACAGACAGGCTGGTCAGATGGGCTGATCAATGGCAAATGGAATTCAAACATGATAAATGTGAGGTGATGCACTTGAGCGGGATGAACACGATGAGCAGTCAGGTGTTTGGAAGTACCAGGGATCAGAGAGACCTTGGCATGCATGTACACTGGTTCCTTATGATATTAGGACGGGTACATACAATGGCTAAGAGGGCACATGACTTTCTTAATCGAGGCACAAAGTCTAAGAGGAGGGAGGTGATGCTGTAATGCTATAAAATGCTGTTTAGGCCACAGCGAGAGTATTGTGTGCAGTTCTGGAATCCACACTACAGGAGCGATATGACAGCACTGTTGTGATAGTTCTATAAGAGAGAGAGAGGTGTTCTGTGCTGTATCTCCTGCTGGAATAACTCCTTCCGACAGCCAGTGAGTAAACAGCTCAGAGTTCTCCGTGGGTATTTCTTTTTAAACTGAGATAAAGGAATCATGAGTGGGCGGGTTCAGTTCTGAGGAAGGCTCACTCGACTTGAAACATTAATGCTGATTTCTCTCCACAGATGCTGGCAGACGTACTGAGCTTTTCCAGGAATTTCTGCATTTGTTTCACATTTACAGCATCTGCAATTCTTTCATATTTTATTCAGGAAGATTTTTTGCTCTGTTTTCTGTGAGTGACAAGGATTCTGCTGCTGTTGGAGCTAAAGCCTTGAGTTTCTAAGTGCTTGAGTGAAATCATGGAGCTGTGTAGCACAAAAACAACTCCACAGTGACCAGATATTCTAAATAATTCTAGTCCCATTTGCCAGCATTTGGGCCATATCCTTTTAAACCTTTCCTGTTCATATGCTCATCCAGATGCCATTTACATGTTGGAATTGTATCAGCCTCCACCACTTCCTTGGGCAGTTCATTCCATAGACACCATAAGACCATAAGATATAGGAGTGGAAGTAAGGCCATTCAGCCCATCAAGTCCACTCCGCCATTTAAATCATGGCTGATGGGCATTTCAACACCACTTCCCTGCACTCTCCCCGTAGCCCTTGATTCCTTTTGAGATCAAGAATTTGTCGATCTCTGCCTTGAAGGCATCCAACGTCCCGGCCTCCATTGCACTCCGTGGCAATGAATTCCACAAGCCCACCACTCTCTGGCTGAAGAAATGTCTCCTCATTTCAGTTTTAAATTTACCCCCTCTAATTTTAAGGCTGTGTCCACGGGTCCTAGTCTCCCCGCCTAATGGAAACAACCTCCCAGCGTCCACCCCTTCTAAACCATACATTATCTTGTAAGTTTCTATTAGATCTCCCCTCAACCTTCTAAACTCTAATGAGTGCAATCCCAGGATCCTTAGCCGTTCATCATACGTTAAGCCTACCATTCCAGGGATCATCCGTGTGAATCTCCGCTGGACACGCTCCAGGGCTAGTATGTCCTTCCTGAGGTGTGGGGCCCAAAATTGGACACAGTGTCCTTCCTGAGGTGTGGGGCCCAAAATTGGACACAGTGTCCTTCCTGAGGTGTGGGGCCCAAAATTGGACACAGCATGCTCTGTGTGAAAAAGTTGCCCCTTAGGTCCTTTTTAAATCTTTCCTCTCTCACCTTAATGTACGCCTCTAGTTTTGGACTTCTCTACCCTGGGGAAAAGACCTTGTCTATTCACTTTATCTACGTTCCTCATTATAGAATTCCTACAGTGTGGGAGCAGGCAATTCAGCCCATTAAGTCCACGCCAACCCTCCGAAGAGCATCCTGCCCAGACCCACCCCTGTATTGCTTCATTTTCCATGTGTAATCCACCTAGCCTAAACATCCTTAGACACAACAGGCAATTTAGCATGGCCAATCCACCTAACCTGCACATCTTTGGACTGTGGGAGGAAACCGGAGCACCCGGTGGAAACCCACGCAGACACGGGGAGAATGTGCAAACTCCACACAGACAGTTATCCGAGGCTGGAATCGAACTCAGGTCCCTGGTGCTGTGAGGCAGCAGTTCTAACCACTGAGCTACCATCATTTTATGAATAAAAGCTGGCAAATGGGACGATTTATTTAGGATATCTAGTCAGCATGGAATTGTTTTTGTGCTGTGCAGCTCTGTGATTTCACTTAAGCAGTCAGAAACTCAAGCCTTTAGCTCCAGTAGCAGCAGATTCCTTTATAAGGTCAATCCTGAGCCTCTAATGCTCTACAGAAAATAGCCCCAGTCTAATCAGCTTCTCCCTATGGCTCACACGCTCCAACACCAGCAACATCCTTGTAAATCATTTCTGAACCCTTTCAAGTTTCACAATTCATACAGTGAGACTTCTTCTTAAAAATGAGAAGGGTCAGATTGTTTCTTTCTTCAGAACTGGAGAGAGACAGTGCGTGAAAATCTGAACTGTTTTGCTGAGTTGCCTTGCCAAAAGGTATGTCTGCCTACACTGGAACTGTTGCAGATTAATGGTTTTCAATAGATTATCTTGTTAAGTATTTCAATGGAGTTAAGATTATAGGCCTATTCTTATCCTTTTTGTATTTTAACTGTGTTGTAATGTGTTCTTTCATTAAAGCCAAGTGTTACATCAATCAACTCACATCTGGAACTCCACACTTTACACTTGCCTTCGTGTACATATGAATGTTAGGGTTTACACTATCTGCTTATGTTTGATGGCAGCGGTGAGAAGTTCCGATCTGGTCCATAACACTGGAGAGTATGCAGAGCAGATTTACCAGGATGTTGCCCGGGCTGAAAAGTTTCACCCAGTCTGCAGTTGCTTCTGCCACTGAAGAGGAGACTGGCCATGAACATACAGTCGTCTAGATTCAGTGAAGATATGTTTGGAGTCTTGGGCTGTGAGGAATATGGAGGAAACCAGGGCAGTTGATTTATCTCCAAAGCTTGCTGAAGTGGCAGAGATTTTGTTAAGGGTGATGAAGAAGTGGACTCGGTTGTTATAGAACATTACAGCACAGTACAGACCCTTCGGCCCTCGATGTTGTGCCGACCTGCCATACCAATCTCAAGTCCATCTAACCTACACTATTCCATGTACATCCAAATGCTTGTCCAATGACGACTTAAATGTACCTAAAGTTGGCAAAACTACTACCGTTGCAGGCAAAGCGTTCCATTCCCTTACTACTCTCTGAGTAAAGAAACTACCTCTGACATCTGTCCTATATCTTTCACCCCTCAGTTTAAAGCTATGCCCCCTCATGCTCACTGTCACCATCCTAGGAAAAAGGCTCTCCCTATCCACCCTATCTAACCCTCTGATTATTTTATATGTTTCAATTAAGTCACCTCTCAACCCTCTTCTCTCTAATGAAAACAGCCTCAAGTCCCTCAGCCTTTCCTCGTAAGACCTTCCCTCCATACCAGGCAACATCCTAGGAAATCTCCTCTGCACCCTTTCCAAAGGGTGTTGGAGAGGAAATGAATGCCAGCAGGGATCCATCTGGCAGGGAGAGGAAGGAGGGAGAGTAGAGCCACGGTGAAACAAATCACACATTTTAGAGGGTTCTGTCGACCATGTTGGGTGAGAAGTTTCAGTTAAACAGCAATCTTCAGCCAGAAGTGCTGCGTGGATGATCCACCTCGACTTCCTCCAGTGGGCCCCAGCGCTACAGATATCATAGTCATAGAGTCTTACAGCATTGCAACAGGCCCCTTAGTTCACCCATCTGTGCCAAACAAGTTTCCAAATCTAAACTAGTCCCATTTGCCCACGTTCAGATTATATCCCTCGAAACCTTTCCTATTTATGTGCGTGTCCAAATATCTTTTTAAAAGATTCAACACAGTCGGGACCAAAGCTGAGTATGGTGACCATCACCAAGGAAAAGGTGCTAGTAAAACTGATGGTCTGAAGGTGGATAAATCACCTGGAGCAGATGGATTACACCCCAGGATCCTAACGGAGATTGCTGAAGAGAAAATGGAAGCATTAGTGGTGATCTTTCAGGAATCGCTGGAGTCAGAGAAGGGCCCTGAGGACTGGAAAATCGCTAACATGACACCCCTATTTAAAAAAGGCAGGAAGGCAGAAGATGGAAAATTACAGGCCAATTAACCTAACTTCTGTCGTGGGTAAGATTTAGGAGTCCATTGGAAAGGATGAGATTGCTGACTATTCGTAAGAATATAGTAAACTAGGGCAAAGTCAGCATGGTTTCATCAAAGGGAGGTCATGCCTGACAATTCTACCAGAATTCATTGAGGAAGTAATGAGCAGAGCAGACCAAGGAGAGCCAATGGATGTTATCTAAGGTGCCACACAGGAGGCTGCTGAGTAAGATAAGGGCCCACAGTGTGAGAGGCAAGATGCTAGCATGGATAGAAGATTGTCTGTCTGGCAGAAAGCAAAGAGAGGGGATAAAGGAGTCTTTCTCAGGATGGCAGCTGGTGACAAGTGGCGCTCAGGACAGGGTCAGCGCTGGGACAACTTTTTACTTTATACATTAATGATCTGGATGAAGGAACTGCGGGCATTCTGGCCAAGTTTGCAGATGATACAGAGATAGGTGGAGGGAGTATTGAGGAGGTAGGGAGGCTGCAGAAGGATTTGGATAGATTAGGAGAGTGGGCAAAGAAGTGGCAGATGGAGTACAATGTGGGAAAGTGTGAAGCCATGCACTTTGGTGAGAAGAATAAAAGCATGGAATATTTTCTAAATGGGGAGAAAATTCAGAAATCTGAAGTGCAAAGAGACTTGGGAGTTCTAGTCCAGGATTCTCTCAAGGTAAACTTGCAGGTTGAGTCAGTCGTCAGGAAGGCAAATGCAGTGTTGGCATTTATTTTGAGAGGAGTTGAATATAAAAGCAGGGATGTACTACTGAGGCTTTATAAGGCTCTGGCCAGGCCACATTTGGAGTATTACATGCAGTTTTGGGCCCCATATCTCAGGAAGGATGTACTGGCCCTGCAGCGGGTTCAGATGATATATATGAGGATGATCCCAGGAATGAAGAGCTGAGCATATGAGGAACTTTTGAAGACTCTGGGACAATACTCATTGCAGCTTAGATGGATGAGGGAGGATCTAATTGAAACTTACAGAATTCTAAATGGCCTGGACAGAGTGGATGTTGGGAAGATGCTTCCATTGATAGGAGAGACTCTGACACAAGGGCACAGCCTTAGAGTAAAGGGAAGACCTTTCAGAATGAAGATATGGAGAAATTTCTTCAGCCAGAGTGGTGAATCTATGGCATTCACTGCCACAGAAGGCTTTGGAGGCCAGGTCACTGAGATTATTTAATACTGAGATAGGAGATAATGGAAACTGCAGATGCTGGAGAATCCGAGACAACAAAGTGTGGAGCTGGATGAACACAGCAGGCCAAGCAGCATCTCAGGAGTACAAAAGCTGATGTTTTGGGCCTAGACCCTTCATCAGAAAAGTTTTTCTGTTGAAGGGTCTAGGCCTGAAACGTCGGCTTTTGTGCTCCTAAGATGTTGCTTGGCCTGCTGTGTTTATCCAGCTCCACACTTTGTTATCTTTAATATTGAAATTGATAGGTTCTTGATTATCAAGGGAATCAAGGGTCATGGGGAGAAAGTGGGAGAATGGGGTTGAGGAACTTATCAGCCACAGTTGAATGGCGGTGCAGACTCCATGGGCCAAATGGCCTAATTTCTGCTCCTATGTCTTATGGTCTTAGGTCTTAATACCACTAGGTGTCACCTCCCGGTGTATCTAGGAGCCCTGTGGGAAGCTAGGGAAGTGATTGCTGGGCCCCATGCTGAGATATTTGCATCACTGATAGCCACAGATAAGGTGCTGGAAGACTGGAGGTTGCCTAACATGGTGTCATGGTTTAAAAGTTCAAAGGAGGTGTGAGGGGTAAGTTTTTACACGGAGTTGTATGAGTGTGGAATGCACTGCCAGTGATGGTGGAGGGGGCAGATGAAACAACGGCACTTAACGGACTTCTCCATGAGCACATGGATATGCAAGGGATGGAGGAGAATGGACCATGGCCAAGCAGAAGGGATTGGTTTTATTTGGCGCCATGTTCAGCACAACATTGTGGGCTGAAGGGCCCATTTCTGTGTTGTATAGTTCTATTTCTGTTCTACGTTATTAGAGGAAAATCTGAATTGGAATTTGGAAAGGCAAGAACCGATCAGGGATAGTCAATATGGTTTTGTGTTGCAGGAAATCATGTCTCACTAATTTGATTGAGTTTTTTAAAGAAGTGTAAAAGAAGATTGATGAAGGCAGAGCCAGGAATGTTGTCGGTATAGACTTAGTAAGGATTTCAACGCTATTACACATGGTACACTGGTTGGCAAGGTTAGACTACATAGAATACAGGGAGAACAAGCCATTTGGATAGAAAATTAGCTTGAAGGTGGAGGATGGTTGTTTTTTGGACTGGAGGCCTGTGACCAGCAGTGTGCTGCAGGGGTCATTAGACCATAAGACATAGGAGCAGAAATTAGGCCATTTGGCCCATCATCTCTCCATGCCAGAACCTTGCCTCTAACCCTATGGACCCTTACCTTACTCAGCAGCCTCCTGTGCGGCATCTTATCAAAGGCCTTCTTGAAGTCCAGGTAGGTCACATCCATTGGCTCTCTTTGGTCTACCCTGCAAGTTATTTCCTCAAAGAATTGTAGCAGATTTGTCTGGCATGACCTCCCTTTGGTGAAACCATGCTGACTTTGCCCTACTTTACCATACACTTCCAAATATTCAGAAATCTCATCCTTTACAATGGACTCCAAGATCTTACCCACGGCCAAGGTGAGGCTAATCGGCCTGTAATTTTCCATCTTTTGTCTTATTCCCTTTCTAAACAGGGATGTCATGTTAGTGATTTTCCAGTCCTGTGGAACTCTCCCACACTCTAGCAATTCCTGAAAGTTCACCACTAACGCTTCCACTATCTCTTCAGTGATCTCCTTCAGAATTCTGGGGTGTAATCCATCTGCTCCAGGTGATTTATCCAGCTTCAGGCCATTCAGTTTTTCTTGCACCTTTTCCTTGGTGATGGCCACCATACTCAGCTCTGTCCCACGACTCTCTCGAATTTTTCGGAGATTACTCATGTCTTCCACCATGAAGACAGACGCGAAGTAATTATTCAGTTCCTCAGCCATTTCCTTGTTCCCCACTACCAATCTCCAATGTCATCTTCCAGTGGCCCAATGTCCACTTTTGCCTCACTTTTGTCCTTTATATACTTAAAGAAACTCTTACAGTCTTCATTTATATTACTGGTGAGCTTACCCTCATATTTAATCTTCTCCTTTGCAGCGGAGGTAAGATGAACCCGGAAGACTGCAGCTAAGGTAAGGCAGTTTTTTTTTAAATTACTTACCGGTAGCGGGCAGAGGACCAGAGGGGCAGCCGGGAAGGAAAGCAGTGACCATATATATCAGCAAGGCGGCTAAACCTGAGACTCTACAACCGTAGAGTCTCCCACCCGCCCTCCTCCTCTAACCTAGTTAATAAGGTAAGGTTCATTCTAAACTTACTCTATTGAATATAAGCTTGTTATTAATTCGATAGCAACTTTAACTAAGCTTTCTACTTTAGTACTGAGTGGGTGTTCAGATAAGTGGGGTATGGATGTTTGGGCAGTTGCTTGCTCCTCCTGCAGAATGTGGCAGTTGGGAGACGTGGCACACGTCTCCGTTGACTACCTCTGCGTGAAGTGCACCCAACTCCAGCTCCTTGAAAACCGTGTTAGGGAAATGGAGCTGGAGCTGGATGAACTACGGATCATTCGGGAGGCAGAGGGGGTAATTGAGAGGAGTTATCGGGAGTTGGTCACTCCTAAGGCTCAGGACGAGGATAGATGGGTTACAGTTAGGGGGAGGAAAGGGGACAGACAGACAGTGCAGAGATCCCCTGTGGGCATTCCCCTCAGCAATAAGTATACCGTTTTGATACTGCTGGGGGGGGATGACATACCAGAGGAAAGCCACAGTAGTCAGTCCTCTGGCACTGAGCCTGACACTGTGGCAAAGAAGGGAAGGGGGCAGAATAGAAAAGTACTCGTGGTAGGGGACTCGATAGTTAGGGGAATTGACAGGAGATTTTGTGGTCAGGATCGGGATTCCCGGAAGGTATGTTGCCTCCCTGGTGCCAGGGTCCGGGACGTCTCCGATCGGGTGTATAAGGTTCTAAAAGGGGAGGGCGAACAACCAGAAATCGTGTTACATATTGGCACAAATGATATAGCCAGAAATAGGATTGAGGATATAAAAAGTGATTTCAAGGAGTTAGGATGGAAGCTGCAGAGCAGGATGAACAGAGTAGTGTTCTCTGGTTTACTACCGGTGCCACGAGATAGCGAGGCGAGGAACAGGGAGCGGGCGCAGCTTAACACGTGGCTACGCAGCTGGTGTAGGAGGGAGGGCTTCAGATATGTAGATAATTGGGATGCCTTCTGGGGAAGGTGGGACCTGTACAAGAAGGACGGGTTGCATCTGAACTGGAAGGGGACCAATGTCCTGGGTGGAAGGTTTGCTCGAGTAGTTCGAGAGGGTTTAAACTAGTATGGCAGGGGGGTGGGAACCTGAGCTGTATACCAGAGGTGAGCGTTGATGCAGGTGAGGCAGTAGCAAGAGGTAGACCAGCTAGTGGGAAGGATTTTCCTGGGAAGGAACCAAGGGATCAGTTAAAGTGTGTTTGCTTTAACTCAAGGAGTATCAGGAATAAAAGTGATGAACTTAGAGCATGGATCAGTACCTGGTGCTATGATGTTGTGGCCATAACAGAGACATGGGTTTCTCATGGGCAGGAATGGTCGCTGGATGTTCCAGGGTTTAGAACATTTAAAAAGAATAGGGAGGGGGGAAAAAGAGGAGGGGGTGTAGCACTACTAATCAGAGAGGGTATCACAGCTACAGAAGCTTCCTTTGTCGAGGAAGATCTGCCGACCGAGTCAGTATGGGTGGAAATTAGGAACAGCAAGGGAGTAGTCACCTCGTTAGGGGTTTACTACAGGCCCCCCAATAGCAGCAGGGAGATTGAAGAAAGCATAGGTCGACAGATTTTGGAAAAGTGTGCACGCAGTAGGGTTGTTGTAATGGGTGACTTTAACTTTCCTAATATTGATTGGAACCTCCTTTGAGCAGAAGATTTGAATGGAGCTGTTTTTGTAAGGTGTGTTCAGGAGGGTTTCCTAACGCAGTACGTTGACAGGCCGACGAGAGGAGAGGCCATTCTAGACTTGGTGCTCGGAAACGAGCCGGGGCAGGTATCAGATCTTGTGGTGGGAGAGCATTTTGGTGACAGTGACCATAACTGCCTCACATTCTACATAGCTATGGAGAAAGAGAGGATTAGGCAAAATGGGAGGATATTTAATTGGGGAAGAGGAAACTATGATGCGATTAGACATGAGTTAGGAAGCATGGACTGGGAGCAATTGTTCCATGGTAAGGGCACTATAGACATGTGGAGACTGTTTAAGGAACAGTTGTTGTGAGTGATGAATAAATATGTCCCTCTGAGACAGGCAAGAAGGGGTAAGATAAAGGAACCTTGGATGACGAGAGCGGCGGAGCTTCTCGTCAAAAGGAAGAAGGTCGCTTACATAAGGTGGAGGAAGTTAGGGTCAAGCTCAGCTCTACAGGATTATAGGCAGGCGAGGAAGGAGCTCAAAAATTGTCTGAGGAGAGCCAGGAGGGGGCACAAGAAAGGCTTGGCAGAAGGAATCCGGGAAAACACAAAGGCATTTTACACTTATGTGAGGAATAAGAGAATGGTCAAAGAAAGAGGGATAGCATAGGGAACTTGTGTGTGGAGTCTGAGGAGGTAGGGGAAGCCCTAAATGAGTTTTTTTGCTTCTGTCTTTATGAAAAAAATGAACTTTGTAGTGAATGAAACCTTTGAAGAGCAGGTGTGCATGCTGGAATGGATAGAGATAGAGGAAGCTGATGTGCTGAAAATTTTGTCAAACATTAAAATTGACAAGTCGCCAGGCCCAGACCAGATTTGTCCTCAGCTGCTTTTGGAAATGAGAAATGCAATTGCTTCGCCACTTGCGAAGATCTTTGCATCCTCGCTCTCCATTGGAGTCGTACCTGAGGACTGGAGAGAGGCAAATGTAATTCCTCTCTTCAAGAAAGGAAATAGAGAAATCCCCGGCAATTATAGACCAGTAAGTCTCACGTCTGTCGTCTGCAAGGTGTTAGAAAGGATTCTGCGGGATAAGATTTATGACCATCTGGAAGAGCATGGCTTGATTAAATGCAGTCAACGCGGCTTTGGGAGGGGCAGATCATGCCTCACAAACCTTAGCGAGTTCTTTGAGGATGTGACTAGAAAAGTTGATGAGGGTCGAGCTGTGGATGTGGTGTATATGGACTTCAGCAAGGCATTTGATAAGGTTCCCCATGGTATGCTCATTCAGAAGGTCAGGAGGAATGGGATACAGGGGAACTTAGTTGTTTGGATACAGAATTGGCTGGCCAACAGAGGACAGCGAGTGGTAGTAGAAGGAAAATATTCTGCCTGGAAGTCAGTGGTGAGTGGTGTTCCACAGGGCTCTGTCCTTGGGCCTCTACTGTTTGTAATTTTTATTAATGACTTGGATGAGGGGATTGAAGGATGGGTCAGCAAGTTTGCAGACGACACGAAGGTTGTAGGTGTCGTTGACAGTGTAGAGGGCTGTTGTAGGCTGCAGCGGGACATTGACAGGATGCAGAGATGGGCTGAGAGGTGGCAGATGGAGTTCAACCTGGATAAATGCGAGGTGATGCATTTTGGAAGGTCGAATTTGAAAGCTGAGTGCAGGATTAAGGATAGGATTCTTGGCAGTGTGGAGGAACAGAGGGATCTTGGTGTGCAGATACATAGATCCCTTAAAATGGCCACCCAAGTGGACAGGGTTGTTAAGAAAGCATATGGTGTTTTGGCTTTCATTAACAGGGGGATTGAGTTTAAGAGTCGTGAGATCTTGTTGCAGCTCTATAAAACCTTGGTTAGACCGCACTTGGAATACTGCGTCCAGTTCTGGTCGCCCTATTATAGGAAAGATGTGGATGCTTTGGAGAGGGTTCAGAGGAGGTTTACCAGGATGCTGCCTGGACTGGAGGGCTTATCTTATGAAGAGAGGTTGACTGAGCTTGGTCTCTTTTCATTGGAGAAAAGGAGGAGGAGAGGGGACCTAATTGAGGTATACAAGATAATGAGACGCATAGATAGAGTTGATAGCCAGAGACTATTTCCCAGGGCAGAAATGGCTAGCACGAGGGGTCATAGTTTTAAGTTGGTTGGTGGAAAGTTTAGAGGGGATGTCAGAGGCGGGTTCTTTACACAGAGAGTTGTGAGAGCATGGAAAGCGTTGCCAGCAGCAGTTGTGGAAGCAAGGTCATTGGGGACATTTAAGAGACTGCTGGACATGCATATGGTCACAGAAATTTGAGGGTGCATACATGAGGATCAATGGTCGGCACAACATCGTGGGCTGAAGGGCCTGTTCTGTGCTGTACTGTTCTATGTTCTATGTTTTATATTCTATTTCTTTTTTTGTTGCACTCTGTTGGTCTTTGTAAGCTTCCTAGTTCTCTGGTTTCCTACTGCCCTTCGCCACATTATATGTTTTCTCTCTTGCTTTTGTGCTATCACTGACTTCCTTTGTCAGCCATGGTTACCTCATCCTCCCTGTACCATGCTTCTTTTTCCTCAGGATGAATTACTCCCAGAAACTCCTGCCACTGCTGTTCCACTGTCTTTGCTGCTTGGGTCCTCTTCCAGTCAATTCTGCCCAACTCCTCCCTCATGCCTCTGTAGTTGCCTTTATTCAACTGTAATACCGCTACCTCTAGTTCTATCTTCTCCCTCTCAAATTACAGAGTAAATTCTATCATCTTATGATCACTACTTCTGAAGGGTTCCTTTGCCTTAAGCTCCCTTATCAAGTCTGTCTCATTGAACAACACTAAATCCAGTATTGCCTGTTCCCTTGTGGGCTCCTTCACCAGCTGCTCCAAAAAGCCATCTCATAGACATTCCACAAACTCCGTTTCTCGCAATCCACTACCAACATGATTTTCCCAGTCCGTCTGCATATTGAAATCCCCCATGACCACTGTGACTTTGCCGTTCCTACGCACCTTTTCTATCGCCTGCTGTATCTTGCGCTTCAGCTCCTGACGACTGTTTGGTGCCTGTACACAACATCAACTCTGGTTTTTTACCTTTGCGGTTCCTCTATTCTATCCACATGGATTCTACACCATCCGAACCGACTTTGTTTGTTCCTATTGATTTAATTTCATTTCTCACTAATAAGGCAACCACACACCCTCAGCCCACCTGCCTATCTTTTCGATAGGACGTATATCTTTGGATATTCATTTCCCAATCCTGGTCCCCTTGTATTCACGTTTCCATGATGCCTACCACATCATACCTGCCAGTTTCGATTTGTGCCACAAGCTCATTTACCTCATTCCTTATGCTGCGTGAATTCAGATACAGCACCTTCAGTCCTGTATTAACCCTCCCTATTATCATCGTCACTAGTTTACCCAGTGTGCTTGGAGTTTGATTCCTAACCATTTCTAAACGTTCTGTACTATTTGTGTCTGTGCTGGAGCTTTCATAGACTCTCATCAGTTTTCCTTCTCTGTCTTTCTTTCATATTTGAACACAGAACATAGAACATAGAACAGTACAGCACAGTTCAGGCCCTTTGGTCCACAATGTTGTGCCAAGGTTTTACCCGAAACCTGAGGTCTATCTGACCTCCACCCCTACCTTACACTATCATCCATATATGCCCATCTAATAGCTGTTTAAATGTCCCTAATAAGGCCAAATCTACTCCCCTCTCCAGCAATGCATTCCACACCCCTATCACTCTCTGAGAAAGAATCTACCTCTTACGTCTCCCCTTTCTCTACCTCCACTCACTTTAAAACTATGTTCCCTCATAAAAACTACCTCCATCCAAGGAAAAAGTCTCTGGCTGTCCACTCTATCTATACCTCTGATCATTTTGTACACCTCTCATCTTTTGTCGTTCAAAAGAGAAAAGCCTGGGCTCTCTCAACCTTTCCTTTTAAGACCTTCCCTCGATTCCAGGCAACATCCTGGTAAATCTCCTCTGCAACTTTTCCAACACCTCCACATCTTTCCTGTATTGAGGCGACCAGAACTGGACACAACACTCCAGATGTGGCCGAACCAGGCTTTTGTATAGCTGGAGCATAACTTCACGGCTCTTGAACTCAACCCCTCTATGAATGAAAGCCAACACACCATACGCCTGTTTAACAACCCTATCCACCTGGGTGGCAGCTTTCAGGGAACTGTGAACATGAATCCAAGATCCCTCTGCTCCTTCACAATGCCAAGAATCTTTCCATTAACCCTGTACTCTGCTCTCAAGTTTGTCCTTCCAAAATGAATCACCTCACACTTTTCAGGGTAATTCATAACTGAGGACCATGTTGAATATTTTCCGACCACTACCACCCTTTGTCTTTCAAGGGTCAGCCAATTCTGAATCCAATCTGCCACATTTCCCCCTATCCCATGCCTCCTTACCTTCTGCATGAGCCTACCATGGGGAACCTTATTAAACACCTTATTTAAGTCCATGTATATACTACATCCACTGCACTACCTTCATCCACGAGTTTGGTCACCTCTTCAAAGAATTCAATAAGGTTTGTGAGGTATGATCTATCCCTCACAAATCCATGCTATCATGAATCAAACTGTGCCTTTCCAAGTGATCATAAATCCGATCTCTCAGAGCCCTTTCCAATAATTTGCCTACCACTGAAGTAAGACTAACTGACCTGTAATTTCCGGGGTTATCCCTATTCCCTTTTTTGAACAAGAGAATGACATTTGCCTCTTGCCAATCTTCCAGCCCTATACCCGTGGACAGTGAGGACGAAAAGATCATCGCCAAAGGCCCTGCTGTATCTTCTCTTGTTTCCCATAGAATCCTTGGATAAATCCCATCAGGCCCAGGGGATTTATCTATCTTCAACTTCCTCAGAATTCCGAGCACATCCGCTTTACTAACATCAACCTCCTCTAGTCTAACAGCCTGTTTCACACTGTCCTCCTCTACAACTGCATCCCTCTTAGTTGTGAACACTGAAGAAAAGTATTCATTAAGGACCTCTTCTCTCTCTTTAGGCTCTGTGCACAAATTCCCTTTACAATCCTTGATTGGCCTACCCTTTCTCTGGGCATTCTCTTTTTCTGCACATACGTGTAAAAAGCCTTGGAGTTTTCCTTGATCCTATCTGCCAAGGTTTTCTCATTCCTCCTTCTAGATCTCCTAAGCCCTTTCTTCAGCTCCTTCCAGGTTAACTTGTATCCCTCTGGAGCCTTTTCTGTTCCTTGTTTCCTAAATCTTACATCAGCCTCCTTTTTCCTCTTAACCAGTCGTTCGACCTCTCTTGAGAAACAAGGCTCCCTCACTGGACCACATCTTTCCTGCCTGCTTGGGACAAACATATCGAGCACACACAGTATGCATTCCTGAAACAATCTCTACACTTCAATAATGCTCTTCCCTGACAGCATCTGTTCCCAATTTCTGTTACCCATTTCTTGCCTAACAGAATTGTAATTACCCTTCCCCCAATTATAAACCTTACCCTGCCGTATGTACCTATCCTTTCATCACTATCATGAAAGTAACAGAATTATGATTGCTGCAGCCAAATGGTCTCCTACCAACAGGTCTAACTCTTGGATAGCAAGGTGTAGAGCTGGATGAACACAGCAGGCCAAGCAGCATCAGAGAAGCAGGAAGGCCAGGAACTTCCTACCTACGTCCATGACATCACCCACACCCTCTACCTCCTCCAAAGCTTCCAATTCCCCGGTCCCCAACACCTCATCTTTACCATGGGCATCGAGTCCCTATACACCTGCAATCCCCATGCAGGTGGCCTAAAGGCCCTCCACTTCTTCCTGCCCCACAGGCCCAACCAGTCCCCTTCCACCAACACCCTCACCTGCCTAGCCAAACTTGTCCTCACCCTCAACTACTTCTCTTTCATTTCCTCCCACTTCCTACAGACAAAGGGGGTGGCCATGGGAACCCACATGGGCCCAAGCTATGCCTGCCTCTTTGTAGGTTACGTGGAACAGTCCCTCTTCCGCACCTACACAGGCCCCAAACCCCACCTCTTCCTCCGGTACATTGATGACTGTATCGGCACCGCCTCTTGCTCCCACAAGGAGCTTGAACAATTCATCCACTTCACCCACACCTTCCAACTGAACCTTAATTTCACCTGCACGATCTGTGATATCGCTTTCTCCTTCATGGACCTCTCTGTTTCCATCTTGGGCAACCACCAAGAAACCGATATCCATTTCAAGCCCAGTAACTCCCACAGCTACCTAGAATACACCTCCTCCCACCCACCTTCCTGTAAAAATGCCATCCCCTATTCCCAAATCCTTCGCCTCTGCCGCAACTGCTCCCAGGTTGAGGCATTCCACTCCCGTACATCTCAGAATTCCTTGTTTTTCAAGGACCGCAGCTTCCCCACCTCAATGGTCGAGAACGCCCTCAACTGTGTGTCCCGCATTTCCCACAACTCATCCCTCACACCCCCTCCCCGCAATAACAACCAAAACAGAATTGGCCTCGTCCTGACGTACCACCCCACCAACCTCCGGATCCAACGCATCATCCTCCGACACTTCCGCCATCTACAATCCCACCCCACCAGCAAAGATATTTTTCCAATCGGACCCTTGTCTGCCTTCCGGAAGGACCACTCTCTCAATGACTCCGTTGTTCGCTCCACACTTCCCTCTAGCCCCACCACACCCAGCACCTTCCCCTGCAACTGCAGGAAGTGCTACACTTGCCCCCACACCTCCTCCCTCACCCTCATCCCAGGCCCTAAGAAGACTTTCCTACTCAAGCAGATGTTCACCTGCAGATTCGCCAATGTGGTATACTGCATCCGTTGTACCTGTTGAGGCCTCCTCTACATCAGGGAAACCAAACGGAGGCTTGGGGACCGCTTTGCAGAACACCTCCGCTCGGTTCGCAACAAACAACTGCACCTCCCAGTCGCGAACTATTTCAACTCCCCCTCTCATTGCTCAGGCAACATGTCCATCCTGGGCCTCCTGCAGTGCCACAACGATGCCACCCGAAGGTTGCAGGAACAGCAACTCATATTCCCTTTGGGAACCCTGCAGCCCAATGGTATCACTATGGATTTCACAAGCTTCAAAATCTCCCCTTTCCCCACTGCATCCCAAAACCAGCCCAGCTCGTCCCCGCCTCCCTAACCTGTCCTTCCTCTCACCTATCCCCTCCTCCCACCTCAAGCTCCATCCCCATCTCCGACCTACTAACCTCATCCCGCTCCCTTGACATGTCCATCCTCCCTGGACTGACCTATTCCCTCCCTACCTCCCCACCTATACTCACCTTTACTGGCTCCATCCCCGCCTCTTTGACCTGTCGTAGAATAGTGTAGGCTAGATGGGCTTCAGATCGGCATGACTGGTCGGCACAACATCGAGGGCCGAAGGGCCTGTACTGTGCTGTAATGTTCCATGTTCTGTCTGTCTCCTCTCCACCTATCTTCTCTTCTATCCATCTTCTTTCCACCTTCCCCTCTCGCCCTATTTATTTCAAAGCCCCCTCCCCACCCCCGTCTCTGATGAAGGGTCTCGGCCTGAAACATCAGCTTTTGTGCTCCTGAGATGCTGCTGGGCCTGCTGTGTTCATCCAGCTCCACATTTCATTATCTTGGATTCTCCAGCATCTGCAGTTCTTAGGTCTAACTCTTGGCCCAGTTAATTTTCCATCCTCCCTATTTCTGTTAAAGCATCTCAATCCTGGAACTTCCAACATCCATTCCTCTCCCTGAGTTATCCAACTTTCTGTAATGGTCACAACATCGTAGTTCAACTTAGTTGGATCCATCACTGCAGACATTAACCTGCGCTTTGTTTCCCACTGGGGCAAGTTTCACCATTCCCTGCCCCCCACTTTCTATTTTAAAGTCCTGTTGACCAGCCTGTTTACCCTCTTCGCTGGAACATTGGTCCCAGCTCGATCCAGGTAGAGACCGTCCCAATGATACAGATCCCTCCTGTTCCAATACTGATGCCAGTTCCCCATGAAAAGGAACCCCTCTTTCCCGCACCACTCTTTTAGCCATGTGTTTGCTTCCCTTATTCTCATGCCCCTACGCCAATTAACACGTGGCTTGGACAGTAATCTGGAGATTATAATCCTTGAGGAACTGCTCTTTAAATTGGTTCCCAGCTCCTGATAATCTCTGAACAGGTCCTCTTTCCTTGTCTTGCCTACGTTGTTTGCTCTGGCTTAGACCACAACAACTGGATTCTCCCCCTCTCGCTCTAATATCCTTTCCAGACGGTCAGAAATATCCCTTCCCCTGGCACCGGGCAGGCAACACACCATGCGGGACTCTCAATTCTGCTTACAAAGGATGCTACCTATCCCCCTAATTATAGAATCCCCTACAATACCACCTGTCTTTTTGCTTAAGTTTCTTTTGATCAATGCTGGGTTCACTGCGTTTTGTCATTTGTATAAATGTTTTGGCTGTGAGCATAGGAGGCATGGTTTGTAAATTTGCAGATGACACCAAGATTTGTGACACAGTGCACAATCAAGAAGGTGACCTCAGAGTACATTGGCACATTTAACTAATGGGCCAAAGGCTCAAGGAGTGATAGATGGAGTCCAATTGCTGCATTTCAGAAAGACAAACCGGGTCAGGACGAATATAGTTAATGGTAAGGCCCGTGGGAGAGTTTCTGAACAAAAAGACCTTGAAAGTGGCGACCCAGGTAGACAGGATAGTGGAGAAGGCATTTGGTATGCTTGCCGGTCTTGGTCAGTGCATTGAGTGTAAGAGTTGGGAGGACCTGTATGAGAAGGACGAGTTGCACCTAAACTGCAGGGGCACAAATATTCTGGCGGGGAGGTTTGCTGGTGTCTCTCGGGAGGATTTAAATGAGCTTGGCAGGGGTTTGGGAACCAAAGCAAAGGTGAATGGACTGAAAGAGAACTTGAGAATAGGGGCCAGGAAGACTCAGAGGAAGAGCAGGCAGAGTGTGGTTACTGATCAAAGTGGGTCTGGTGGACTGAAGTGCATCTGTTTCAATGCAAGAAGTGTAACAGGTAAGGCAGATGAACTTAGAGCTTGGATTAGTACTTGGAGCTATGATGTTGTTGCTATTACAGAGATTTGATTAAGGGAGAGGCAGGATTGGCAGCTTAACGTTCCAGGATACAGATGTTTCCGATGGGATAGAGGGTTTTATAAAAGGGGGAGTTACGCTACTTGTTAAGGAGATTATCATAGCCGATGACACAAAGTTTGTGGAATTGCAGATAGCGCGAAGGACCATCAAAGGATGAATTAGGATACAGTTTCGTCGGTGACTTTTGCAGAGAAATGGCACATGTGAGGTATGTGAGGTATGTGAGGTAATGCATTTTGGAAGGTCTAATCCAGATGTAAAATAAACAGTGAATGGCAGACCTGTTAAGAGTACTGATAGGCAGAGGGATCTGGATGTACAGGCACACAGGTCACTGAAAGTGACAAAGCAGGTAGAGAAGGTCGTCAACAAGGCATATGGCATGCTTACCATCATTGGATGGGGTACTGAGTTTAAAAATTGGCAGGTAATGTTGCAGCTTTATGGAACCTTAATTAGGCCGCATTTGGAACATTGTATTCAATTCTGGTCACCACACTACCAGAAGGATGTGGTGGCTTTGGGGAGGGTACAGAAAAGATTTACCAGGATAACAAAGTGTGGAGCTGGATGAACACAACAGGCCAAGCAGCATCTCAGGAGCACAAAAGCTGACGTTTCGGGTCTAGACCCTTCATCAGAAAAGGGGGATGGGGAGACGATTCCGAAATAAATGGAGAGACAGGGAGAGGCGGACTGAAGATGGCTAGAGGAGAGTATGAGTGGGGACGTAGGGAGGGGATAGTTCAAACCGGGGAGGACCGACAGGTCAAGGGGGTGGGATGAGGTTAGTAGATAGGAAATGGATGTGCGGCTTGAGGTGGGAGGAGGGGATAGGTGAGAGGAAGAACAGGTCAGGGAGGCAGGGGCGAGCTGGGCTGGTTTTGGGATGCAGTGGGAGGAAGGGAGATTTTGAAGCTTGTGAAGTCCACATTGACGCTGTTGGACTGCAGTGTTCGCAAGCGGAATATGAGTTGCTGTTCCTGCAACCTTCGGGTCGCATCATTGTGGCACTGCAGGAGGCCCATGATGGACATGTACTATGAGGGATGGGGAGGGGCAGTTAAAATGGTCCGCGACTGGGAGGTGCAGTTGTTTATTGCGAACCGAGTGGAGGTGTTCTGTAAAGCGGTCCCCAAGCCTCCGCTTGGTTTCCCCAATGTAAAGGAAGCCACACCGGGTACAGTGGATACAGTATACTACATTGGCAGATGTGCAGGTGAACATCTGCTTGATGTGGAAAGTCATCTTGGGGCCTGGGATAGGGGTAAGGGAGGAGGTGTGGGGGCAAGTGTAGCATTTCCTGCAGTTGCAGGGGAAGGTGCCGGGTGTGGTGGGGTTGCAGGGCAGTGTGGAGCAGACAAGGGAGTCACGGAGAGAGTGGTCTCTCCAGAAGCCAGGCAAAGATGGGGATGGAAAAATGTCTTTGGTGGTTGGGTCAGATTGTAGATGACGGAAGTGTCGGAGGATGATGCGTTGTATCCGGAGGTTGGTGGGGTGGTATGTGAGGACTAGGGGATTCTCTTTTGGTGGTTATTGCAGGGGCAGGGAGTGAGGAATGAGGTGCAGGAGACACGGTCCAGTGTGTTCTTGACCACTGCGGGGGGAAGTTGCAGCCCTTGAAGAACGAGGACATCTGGGATGTGCGGGAGTGGAATGCCTCATCCTGGGAGCAGATGCAGTGGAGGTGAAGGAATTGGGAATAGGGGATGGAATTTTTGCAGGAAGGTGGGTGGGAGGAGGTGTATTCTAGGTAGCTGTGGGAGTCAGCGGGCTTGAAATGGACATTGGTTTCAAGGTGAGTGCCTGAGATGGAGACAGAGAGGTCCAGGAAAGTGAGGGATGTGTTGGAGCTGGCCCAGGTGAACTTGAGGTTGGGGTGGAAGTTGTTGGTGAAGTAGATGAAGTGTTCGAGCTCCTCCTGGGAGCACGAGGCAGCGCCGATACAGTCATCAATGTACCGGAGGAAGAGGTGGGATTTAGTGCCAGTGTAGGTGCAAAAGAGGGACTGTTCCTACAAAGAGGCAGGCATAGCTTGTGAGGACCCGTGGCCACCCCCTTTGTCTGTAGGAAGTGGGAGGAATTGAAGGAGAAGTTGTTGAGGGTGAGGATGGGTTTGACTAGGCGGATGAGGGTGACGGTGGAGGGGGAGTGGTCGGGCCTGCGGGACAGGAAGAAGCGGAGTTTTTACCCCAACCGTAAGTTCACCTGGACCATCTCCTACACATCCCTCACCTTCCTGGACCTCTCTGTCTCCATCTCAGGCAAACATCAAGAAACTGATAACAAAGTGTGAAGCTGGATGAACACAGCAGGCCAAGCAGCTTCTTAGGATCATGTCTCCCACATTTCCCACAACACGTCCCTCACACCCCACCCCCGCCACAACCGCCCTAAGAGGATCCCCCTCGTCCTCACACACCACCCTACCAACCTCCGGATACAATGCATCATCCTCCGACACTTCTGCCATCTACAATCCGACCCCACCACCAAAGACATTTTTCCATCCCCACCCCTGTCTGCTTTCTGGAGAGACCACTCTCTCCGTGACTCCCTTGTTCGCTCCACACTGCCCTCCAACCCCACCACACCCAGCACCCTCCCCTGCAACCGCAGAAAATGCTACACTTGTCCCCACACCTCCTCCCTCACCCCCATCCCAGGCCCCAAGATGACTTTTCACATCAAGCAGATGTTCACCTGCACATCTGCCAATGTGGTATACTGCATCCACTGTAGCCGGTGTGGCTTCCTCTACATTGGGGAAACCAAGCGGAGGCTTTGGAACCACTTTACAGAAGACCTCCGCTCGGTTCGCAATAAACAACTGCACCTCCCAGTCGCAAACCATTTCCACTCCCCCTCCCATTCTTTAGATGACATGTCCATCATGGGCCTCCTGCAGTGCCACAATGATGCGACCCGAAGGTTGCAGGAACAGCAACTCATATTTCACTTGGGAACCCTGCAGCCTAATGGTATCAATGTGGACTTCACCAGCTTCAAAATCTCCCCTCCCCCACTGCATCCCAAAACCAGCCCAGCTCGTCCCCTCCCCCCACTGCATCCCAAAACCAGCCAAGCTCATCCCCCCGCTTAACCTGTTCTTTCTCTCACCCATCCCCTCCTTCCACCTCAAGCTGCACCTCCATTTCCCACCTACTAACCTCATCCCGCCCCCTTGACCTGTCCGTCCTCCCTGGACTGACCTATCCCCTCCCCACCTCCCCATCCATACTCTCCTCTCCACCTATCTTCTCTTCAATCCATCTTCAGTCTACCTCTCTCCCTATTTATTTCAGAATCCTCTCCCCATCCCCCTTTTCTGATGAAGAGTCTAGCCTCGAAACGTCAGCTTTTGTGCTCCTAAGATGCTGCTTGGCCTGCTGTGTTCATCCAGCTCCACACTTTGTTATCTCGGATTCTCCAGCATCTGCAGTTCCCATTACCTCAGGTTTACCAGGATATTGCCTGGTATGGAGTGCATTAGCTATGAGGAGAGGCTGGAGAAACTTGGATTAATCTCACTGGAATGATGGAGGTTGAGGGGCGACCTGCTAGAGGTCTACAAGATTATGACATGGATAGACTGGACAGTCAGAAGCAGATGTGGTTGTGACTTTTAAAGGGTATCTTGACAAATGAATATGATGTGAATAGAGGGTTACAGTCCCCACAAGGGCAGGGGTCTTAGTTGTGACCGGAAGCATTTTGGTGCGGACTTGGATGGCTGAAGGGCCTGTTCCTGTGCTGTAATTTTCTTTGTTTTTTGATACTTGCCGTGGTGCAGCTATAGAGGTCATTAGTTGGGCCTATTTTGTAAATACTGCGTTCAGTTCTGGTCTCCCTGCTATTGAAAGGATGTTGTGAAACTTGAAAGGGCTCAGAAAAGATTTTCAAGGATATTGCCTGAGTTGGAGGGTTTTCAGTGATAGGAAGAGGCTAAATAGGCTGGTAATACCATCCCTGGAGCATCTAGGGCCTGACAGGTGACTTTATTGAGGTTTACAAAATCATGACAGGCATGGATAGGGTAAATTTTCAAGGTTTTCTCCCCAGGCTGGGGGAGTCCAAAACGAGACAGCATAGGTTTAAGGTGAGGTGGGAAAAATGTAAAACTTACCTAAGAGGGTAGTACACGTACGGAAGGAGTTGCCAGATGAAGTGTGGTGGCTGGTACCATTACAACTTTAAAAGGCATCTCGCATATATGATTAGGAAGGGTTTGGAGGGATTTGGGTGAAACGCTGTCAAATGGAATTAGATTAATTTAAGATATCTGTTTGGTATGAATGTGTTGGAATGAAGGGTCTATTTCCATTTTGTACAGCTCTATGACGTAAACACAGTGGTTCCAAGAGCAGTCAGGAGCTAGGAACACTGCAGCAAGTAACTCCCCTCCTGACTCCCCAAAGCCTGTCCACCATCTACAAGGCACAAGTCAGCAGTGTGATGGAATACTCCCCACTTGCCTGGATGGGTGCAGCCCCAGCAACAGTCAGGAAGCTTGACACCATCCAGGACAAAGCAGCTATTTGACTGGCATCATATCCACAAACACCCACTCCTTCCACCACCCACGCTCAGTAGCAGCAGTGTGTACTATTTATAAGATACACTGCAGAAATTCACCAAAGATCCTCAAGCAGCATCTTCCAAACCCACAACGTACCTAAATGGGTGTAAATTGGGAGAGGGGAGTGTGCAGTGGGACCTGGGTGTCCTTGTGCACCAGTTGCTGAAGGTAAGCAGTCAGGTGCAGCAGGTGGTGAAGAAGGTAAATGGTATGTTGGCCTTCATTGTGAGAGGTTCCGAGTACAGGAGCAGGGATGTGTTGTTGCAGTTATACAGGGCCTTGGTGAGACCACACCTGGAATATTGTGCGCAGCTTTGGTCTCGCTTTCGGAGGAAGGATGCTCTTGCTCTCGAGGGAGTGCAGTGAAGGTTTACCAGGCTGATTCCAGGGATGGAGGGTCTGACATATGAGGAGCGATTGACGAGGTTGGGATTGTTTTCGCTGGAGTTCAGACAACTGGGTGGTGGGGGTGGGAAATCTCACAGAGACTTATAAAATTCTAACAGGACTGGACAGGGTAGATGCAGAGAGGCTATTCCCAATGGTGGGTGTGTCCAGAAGTAGGGTGTGTCACAGTTTGAGGATTCGGGGTTGACCATTTAGGACAGAGATAAGGAGATATTTCTTTGCCCAGTGTGAGCCTGTGGAATTCATTATACAAGGAAGTAGTTGATGCCAAAACATTGAATATTCAACAGACAACTAGATATAGCACTTGGAGAAAATGGGATTAAAGGTTATGGGAAGAAAGCAGGATTGAGCGATTGAGTTGGACGATCAGCCATAATCATGCAGTATGGCGAAGCAGGATCAAAGGACCTAATGGCCTCCTGCTCCTATCTTCAATGTTTCTATGACCATTTCCATCTCAAAGACAAGGACAGCAGATACATGAGAACACCACCACCTCCAAGATATAGAATATAGAATCCTCTAGATATAGAATTCCTACAGTGTGGAAACAGGCCCTTCGACCCTACAAGTCCACACCAAACCTCAGAGCATGCCAACTAGACCCCTCCCCCCATAAGCCACCTAATCTACGCCTCCCTGAACACTGGGCAATTTAGCATGGCCAATCCACCTAAACTTCACATCTTTGGACTTGCAAGTTCCTCTCCGAGCCACTCAACTTCCTGACTTGGAAATATATCGCTCTTCCTTCACTGTTGCTGGGTCAAAATCCTGGAATTCCCTCCTTAATGGCATTGTGGGTCGACCTAGAGTACATGGACTGTAGTGGTTCAAGAAGGCAGCTCACTCCCACCTTCTCAAGGGCAACTTGGGATGGGCAATAAATATTGCTACAAAATAATCTGAATAAAAACAAATGCAGGCGCTGATGTGAGCGATAGTGCCATCTGAACAGATGCAATAGACTCAGAGAAACTGATGGAACGTAGAGCTTTCAGGAAGCAGGGTACGAGGCAGTATGTGAGTTAGCTCTGAACTGAGTTAAAGAAGAAACTTCATAACATCATTCAGCCACATGGTGCAGCTCATGAATCCATCAGACTGAAAAGTGAGATTAGTTTCATACCCCTCTGCCGTTACATTTCCTTTCACACTGTTTTACACCAGGCTGTCCTGCATCAATACATTTTCCATCCTTGCAGGCCTGTAAATGACAGAAAAAGAAGAGTATTGTTGTCACAGTATCCATGGAATCCATTTATCCAAACCAGCCAGCCAGGATCAGAGCTGTTTGTGCCCAAACCCGTTACAAATCAGTGGGAGCAATGGGTTTGAGAAGGAACCTGAGCCCTTACAGATCTTACAGGTTGCATGGACAAGAGCAGGAACTGTGCAGGTTACAGATTGGAAATGGCAGTCATTCAAATAGGAGAATTAGAGAGGAATGTGGGACTAAGGGACAGGACAGTACGGGCCTAGATACTCCTCTCTGCAGCTAAGATTGGGAATCTCCAAAGATGGGATGCCTGCCGACTGCTTGATGAACAAAGAACAAAGAACAAAGAAACCTACAGCACAGGAACAGGCCCTTCGGCCCTCCAAACCTGCGCTGATCAAGATCCTCTGTCTAACCTGTCATCTATTTTCTAACCGTCTGTGTCCATTTGCTCCCTGCCCATCCATGTACCTGTCCAAATATATCTTAAAAGACGCTAACGTGTCTGCGTCTGCCACCTCCACTGGCAACGCATTCCAGGCGCCCACCACCCTCTGTGTAAAGAACTTTCCACGCATATCTCCCTTAAACTTTCCTCCTCTCACTTTGAACTTATGACCCCTAGTAATTGAGTCCCCCACTCTGGGAAAAAGCTTTTTGCTATCCACCCTGTCTATACCCCTCATGATTTTGTAGACCTCTATCAGGTCCCCCCTCAATCTCCATCTTTTTAATGAAAATCATGCTAATCTATTTAACATCCCTTCATAGCTGGCACCCTCCATACCAGGCAACATCCTGGTGAACCTGCTCTGCACCTCTCCAAAGCATCCACATCCTTTTGGTAATGTGGCGACCAGAACTGCACACAGTACTCCAAATGTGGCCGAACCAAAGTCCTATACAACTGCAACATGACCTGCCAACTCTTGTACTCAATACCCTGTCCGATGAAGGAAAGCATGCCATATGCCTTCTTGACCACCCTATTGACCTGCGTTGTCACCTTCAGGGAACAGTGGATCTGAACACCCAGATCTCTCTGTTCATCAATTTTCCCCAGGACTTCTCCATTTACTGTATAGTTTGCCCTTGAATTTGATCTTCCAAAATGCATCACCTCGCATTTGCCCGGATTGAATTCCATCTGCCATTTATCTGCCCAACTCTCCAATCTATCCATATTCTGCTGTAATCTCTGACAGTCCCCTTCACTATCAGCTACTCCACCAATCTTAGTGTCATCTGCAAACTTGCTGATCAGACCACCTGCACCTATTCTTTTATTACCACACCACCCCGTACTCTTTACTTCCTGCTGTTAAATACCTCTGGATATACAATCCATGTGGGTAATGAGGCAGAAACCAGGAAGAGAAGACAGTCCTGGTAATTATCCAGCTACAATGAGAGAGATAAGAATGAAAGACGGTCCATGAGAAAACACCCATTCACGACAAAGGCAGTGGAGAGGGACTGGAGAACGATACTGTTGCTCACTGTGTCAGTCTGCATTCACATCGAGCAGCACAAGGAGGGAAACTTCTTTATTGTCACATAAGATTCCACTTTTCTCATTCACTTGAGGGATGCAGGCATGACTGGTTGATTAATGGAGTATTTATTGCCATTCCTGTTGCTCTTAAGACGATGGTGTTGAGTTGCCTTATTGTACTGCTGCAGTCTGTGTGATACAGGTGGATCCACAATGCCCAAAGTGCTACGATGCACTGCAGAAATTCACTAAAGATCCTCAGCTAGCAAGTTCCAAACTCATGAACACTTCCATGTGGATGGACAAGGGCAGCAGATACATGGGAACACTGTTCGCTGCAAGCTTCCTGATAAGCAACTCACCACTCTGGCCTGGAAATACATAATTTGTGCTTCAATGTTTCTTGGTCAAAATCTAGGAGTTCACTCCCTGAACGATTTTTCACCATCCTGTAGCAAGAGGAATGCAGCAGATCAGGAAAGAAGCTCACCACCACTTTCTCAAGGGCAACTAGGAATGCGCAAGAAATGCTGCCGTAGCCCAAGTGCTCATGTCCCACTTTGGAATTTTGAGTCACTGGGTCACTTCTTCTATCCCTACACTTTGATTATCCAGTGATAAATGCTATCTTAGGGCACCTTTAGTTTAAGGTTGTGAATTCATATCAGCACACGTCACAATTTTTTTTATTCACACGTGGGACGTGGATATAATCAGCTGGCAAGCATTTACTGCTCAACATGAGTTTTGTTTTAACTGAGTGGCTTGCTGGACCATTTCAAAGGGCAGTGAGATAGACAAGTGCACCTCCTGTACCATAACCCTCAAGACTGAGGGTTAAGGAGAGCCAAGGGGCAGAGTTGAGTACGGTAGGCATTACAAAAGAGAAAGTACTAGAAGAGCTAAAAGGTCTAAAAATTGATAAACCTCCCGGCCCCGATGGGCTACATCCTCGAGTTCTGAGGGAGGTGGCTGAGGAAATAGCGGAGGCTTTGGTCATGATCTTTCAAAAGTCACTGGAGTCAGGGAAAGTCCCAGATGATTGGAAAATTGCTGTTGTAACCCCCTTGTTTAAGAAAGGGTCAAGGCAAAAGATGGAAAATTATAGGCCGATTAGCCTAACCTCAGTAGTTGGTAAAATTCTAGAATCCATTGTCAAGGATGAGATTTCTTAATTCCTGGAAGTGTAGGGTCAGATCAGAACAAGTCAGCATGGTTTTAGTAAGGGGAGGTCGTGCCTGACAAACCTGTTAGAATTCTTTGAAGAGATAACAAGTATGTTAGACCAGGGAAACCCAGTAGATGTTATCTATCTAGACTTGCAAAAGGCCTTTGATACAGTGCCTCACGGGAGGCTGCTGAGCAAGGTGAGGGCCCATGGTGTTCGAGGTGAGCTACTGGCTTGGACTGAGGACTGGCTGTCTGACAGAAGTCAGAGAGTTGGGATAAAAAGCTCTTTTTCGGAATGGTAACCAGTGACAAGTGGTGTCCCACAGTGTTCAGTGTTGGGGCCGCAGCTGTTCACTTTATATATTAATGATCCAGATGAAGGGACTGGGGGCATTCTGGCAAATTTTGCCAATGATATGAAGATAGGTGAACAGGCAGGTGGGGAGGCTGCAGAACTGAGGAGGTGGGGAGGCTGCAGAAAGATTGAGACAGTTTAGGAGAGTGGCCCAGGAAATGGCTGATGAAATTCAACGTGAGTAAATGTGAGCTTTTGCACTTTGGAAAAAAGAATACAGGCATGGACTATTTTCTAAACGGTGAGAAAATTCATAAAGCAGAAGTGCAAAGGGATCTAGGAGTGTTGGTCCAGGATTCTCTAAAGGTTAACTTGCAGGTAGAGTCCGTGATTAAGAAAGCGAATGTAATGTTGTCGTTTATCTCAAGAGGGTTGGAATATAAAGGCAGTGATGTGCTTCTGAGACTTTATAAAGCTCTAGTTCGGCCCCATTTGGAATACTGTGTCCAATTTTGGGCCCCACACCTCAGGAAGGGCATACTAGCTCTGGAGCTTGTCCAGCGGAGATTCACATGGATGATCCCTGGAATGGTAGGTTTAACGTACGATGAACAGCTGAGGATTTTGGGATTGTATTCATTAGAGTTTAGAAGGTTGACGGGAGATCTAATAGAAACTTACAAGATAAGGCATGGCTTAGAAAGGGTGGACGCTGGGAAGTTGTTTCCATCTGGTGGGATGACTAGGACCCATGGGCACAGCCTTAGAATTAGAGGGGGTAAATTTAAAACGGAAATGAGGAGACATTTCTTCAGCCAGAGAGTGGTGGGCCTGTGGAATTCATTGCCACGGAGCACATTGTAGGCCAGGATGTTAAATGTCTTTAAGGCAGAGATTGATTAATTCTTGATGTCACAAGGAATCAAGGGTTACGGGGAGAGTGCAGGGAAGTGGAGTTGAAATGCCAATCAGCCATGATTAAATGACAGACTGGACTTGATGGGCCGAATGGCCTTACTTCCACTCCTATGTCTTATGGTCTTGTGGACTCAAGGATGCGTTCTCAGCCCCCTACTGTACATCCCATGACTGTGCAGCCGAATTCCAAATGAACACCATCTACCAGTTTGCTGACAACACCATCGTGATTGGCCGAATGTCAAATAGCAACGAGACAGAATACAGAAAGTGGATAGAGATCTTGGTATCATGGTGCAATGATAACAACCGGTCTCTCAAAGTCGTCAAGGAAAAAGAACTGATTGTTGACTTCAGGAAGCAAAGACAAGAACATGCCTTCGTCACACAGCAGCAATGGAGAGGGTCGAGAGTGTCAAGTTCCTAGGAACGACAATAACTGACAACCTGCCCTGGAACTCCACGTAGATGCAATGGTCAAGGAGGCACAACAAAGCCTCTTCTTCCTCAGGCAGCTTAGGAAATTTGGCATATCCATTGGGACCCTCATCAACTTTTCAGATACACCATAGAAAGCATACTGTCCAGGGGCATAACAGCCTGGTACAGCAACTGCCCTGCCCAGGACCATACAAAACTACAGAAGGTTGTGTGCACAGCCCACACCATCTCAGAAGCCAACCTCCCATCTATAAACTCCATTTACACGTCTCGCTGTTGCCAATACGGTGCTAACATCATCAAAGACCCTTCCCACCCTGGTAATGTTCTCCTACAATCTCTGCTGTCAGGCAGAAGATACAGAAGCTTGAACACGCACACCAACAGTTTCAAGAACAGCTTCTTTTCTGCCATTATTAGACTGCTGAACAGATCTCTCGAACTTCAAATAATGTTGATCTTGCAAATGTTAATCTTGCTTTGCGCACTTCTTGTGCAGTTATAATCTGTGTACCTTGTTGTGCCTAAACATCCTATAATCTATATGTGGAGATGCCAGTGTTGGACTGAGGTGGGCAAGGTCAGAAGCCACATAACACAGCTTATTGTCCAACAGGTTTATTTGGAATTGTATCATTTCAGAGCACTGCTCCTTTGTCAAGTGGAGTGAAGAGAAGTACACAGAATTTATAGACAGCGAGATATTGGCATGCCCATGCTGACACTACTTCAACGGATGAATGAACACTGTGCAACAATTGCCAGACAGGAATCTTCCCTCCCAGTGGGGGAATACTTCAACGGTCAAAGACATTCAGCCTCCAATCTTGATACAATCACCTCAATAAATTTATATGATCGCTGCAACTTAATTAGTTTGTACAGTTTTGGATCGCTCATTATCTTCGGTTAGACCCTCAGTATGCAACTCATAAACTTATTTTGTTATAACACATAACACAGTATAGAGCCGGAGGAACACTGCAGGCCAGGCAGCATCAGAAGGGTTCCAACCCAAAATGTCAACTTTTCCTGCTCCCCGGGCCTGCTGTGTTCCTCCAGCTCTTCACTTGCTATTATAGACCATAGATAATAGGTGCTGGAGTAGGCCATTTGGCCCTTCGAGCCAGCACCACCATTCATTATGATCATGGCAGATCATCCACAATCAGTATCCTGTTCCTGCCTTATCCCCATAACCCTTGATTCCACTATCTTTAAGAGCTCCCTCTATCTCTTTTCTTGAAACTATCCAGAGTCAGCCTCCACTGTCTTCTGGGGCAGAGCATTCCATATACCCACCACTCTCTCGTGAAGAAGTTTCTCCACAACTCTGTTCTAAATGGCCTACCTCTTATTTTTAAACTGTGTCCTCTGGTTCCCGACTCCCCCATCAACGGAAACATGCTTCCTGCCTCCAGAGTGTCCAATCCCTTAATAATCTTATACGTCTCAATCAGATCCCCTCTCATCCTTCTAAGCTCAAGTGTATACAAGCCCAGTCGCTCCAATCTTTCAACATACGATAGTCCCACCATTCCGGGAATTGACCTCGTGAACCTACGCTGCACTCCCTCAATAGCCAGAATGCCCTTCCTCAAATCTGGAGACCAAAACTGCACACAATACTCCAGGTGCGGTCTCACCAGGGCCCTGTACAGCTGCAGAAGGACCTCTTTGCTCCTATACTCAATTCCTCTTGTTATGAAGGCTAGCATGCCATTAGCTTTCTTCACTACCTGCTGTACCTGCATGCTTGCTTTCATTGACTGATGTACAAGAACACCCAGATCTCGTTGTACTTCCCCTTCACCTAACTTGACTCCATTGAGATAGTAATCTGCCTTCCTGTTCTTGCCACCAAAGTGTATAACCGCACATTTATCCACATTAAACTGCATCTGCCATGCATCCGTCCACTCACTGAGCCTGTCCAAGTCACCCTGTATTCTCATAACATCCTCCTCACGTTTCACACTGCCACCCAGCTTTGTGTTATCAGCAAATTTGCTAATATTACTTTTAATGCCTTTGTCTATATCATTAATGTGTATCGTAAATAGCTGCGGTCCCAGCACCAAACCTTCTGGAACGCTTCTAGTCACTGTCTGCCATTCCAAAAGGGACCCGTTTATCATTACTCTTTGCTTCCTGTCAGCCAGCCAATTTTCAATCCAAGCCAGTTATTTTGCCCCCAGTACCATGTGCCCTAATTTTGTTTACCAATCTCCTATGCAGGACTTTATCAAAGGCTTTCTGAAAGTCCAGATACACTACATACACTGGTTCTCCCTTGTCCAGCTTCATAGTTACACCCTCAAAAAATTCCAGAAGATTAGTCAAGCATGATTTCCCTTTCGTCAATCCATGCTGACTCTGACCTATCCCGTTACTGCTATATCAGCTGTTGACACTTTCCTCACACTGTCTAGTCTAGAGCTGGAGGAACACAACAGGCCAGGCAGCATCAAGGAGCAGGAAAATTGACATTTTGGGTCAGGACCCTTCTGATGCTGCATGGCCTGCTGAGTTCCTCTAGCTCCAGACTGTGTATTCTCTGGGGTCCTGCATCTGCAGTTCTTACTATATCTGAGGCTATTATTCCAGCCATTTGGTTTGTCTCCAGTACCAACTTATTTTCAATGTTTTGTAATTATCTCTCTGCCTCAGTTAATAAGATTATAAATCATCTCTTCACTTGCTACTCACCTAGCGACACTTTACTCACACCATCTGACACTTTTGATTACCTGCAGAGACTAGTTATTCAGCCTATCAACACTCCACTCACACCATTTGTATGATCTTTTGATCTCTCTGCCCATAAATCCTATGTCTGTGTGCTTCTTTTCACCAACAGCTGATGAAGCTCAGAAACCTGTTGGACTATAACCTGATGTTGTGTGACCTATGGTCTGTCTATCCTCGTTTGCTACGATCAATCTGTAATGCTCACAAAATCAAACATTTTACTATACTTAGGTACATGAGGCTACAATAATCAAATTGAATCAGCTGAGAGTCAACCCTCTTGCTGTGGGTCTGGAGTTACATGTAGGTCTATCCAGGTGAAGATGGCAGTTTCCTTCTCTGAAGGACATTGGTGAATCAGGTGGGTTTTTCCTCACAATTGATAATGGTTTCATCGTTATCAGTAAATTTTTAATTCCAGATTATTATTGAATTCAAATTCCACAATCTATAATGGTTAGATTTGAACCCAGATCCCCAGAACATTATCTGAGTTTCTGGATTATTAATCTATCGATAATACTACTAGGATATTGCCTTCCCCTTTACACCATCTCCTGCCGTCTGGTTGCCAGTAGAATGAGCTGCTGAAAGGAACTGTCCAAAAACATTCTGGGGATTTACCATCCAAGTTACCCCTTTGCCAGCTGATTCTTCCAATCCCAACGGAGATTAAAATCAGCCGTGATATTTCCCAGCAGACCCACTATCATTCTCTACATCCTGTCCTTCTGTGTGATTGCAATTAGGGAGCTAACAATCGATTCTTCCCTTCACTGTCTCCCATCTTTAGAAAAACTGGCAAAGAATTAAGATAATCACTTACTATTGCAACAGTCTCATCTTTATTAATAAAGAATGTTGTAGTGATTGAAACCTGAGCCAATCAGGGAGCCCTGGCTAACAGATAGAAACAGGAATGTTAGAGAGTCTCCTCATTCTAGGGATTGGCTCTGAACTGGCTGGTCAGAATCCATGTACTGTGCCTGCAAAGGTGACTTGGTGATGAAATACCAGCCTTTGTGGAGTTATTTCAATTATAATGAGAGAAAACTTACGCTCATGAAAAAAAAACTCACCCACAGCAGTCATCGCTGAGTTGAGGGAAAGCATTTCTGGCATTGTGCCTTTAGTCGGGTACCTTGACTACTTCAATCCTGCCAAAGACTGGAGACACTATGTGGAAAGAATGATTTTTTTTTCTGGGTAAATGGCACTGGGGCAGATGAAAAGCAACAAGTAATTATCCTGAATGCTAGCGGACCTGCAACTGTTTCAGTTATTAAGAGCCGAACTTTCCCTGAGGCACCAGACACTAAAACCTTTCAAGATTGGATAGATTTAGCTAAAGAATATTACAAATCCAAGCCTCCCTTAATTCTGAGACTCTACCAGTTTCTTTCAACAGTTTGAGAAAAGGGGAATTGTATCAGGATTTTTGATGAGGTTAAGCTAACTGGCAGAGGCATGTGATTTTGATTAACCCTGAATGTGATGCTGAGAGATCATTTGGTATGTGGGATTAATGATGTAACCGTGCAGAGGCACTGACTAGCGAAAGCCCACCTGGATTTCAAACAGGCACTACAACTGGCTGTGTCATTAGAAAATGCAGCAAGTGGAGCTTGGGAGCTCCAGGGCATCCCAGTGGGAGCGGACATCCACGGATAAGCATATGGACGTACATGGAATAGTGTAGGTTAAATGGGCTTCAGATCGGTATGACAGGTCGGCACAACATCGAGAGCCGAAGGGCCTGTACTGTGCTGTAATGTTCTATGTTCTATGTTCACCTGTCTGACTGAGCTTAGAGAACACTACTTCGGCGTAGGCACTCACAGAGCCTCACGCAGGGTGTATCCTGAGCAGAGGGACCTCTTGGCCAGCCCACAACGAAATCCCAAAACAAAGTAGAGCCTCATCTAAACAGTTAAAATATCCTTCAGGATCCAGGCTAGCTAAACATTGTAGGCCTGACCACAAGACTCCAATGACCACTGGGTATCAGAGTAGCACACAAACCCACATCAACCCAATGTCAACTGCTCACCTGAACTAAAAACCCATTACCCACTATGGACAGGACCAATATCATCTACAAGGTAACAAAGTGTGGAGCTGGATGAACACAGCAGGCGAAGCAGCATCTCAGGAGCAAAAAGCTGACGTTTCAGGCCTCAACCCTTCATCAGACACTTCGTTATCTTGGATTCTCCAGCATCTGCAGTTCCCATTATCGCTGAACATCTGCAAGGTTCCCTGCAGAGACTGTGACAAACAATACATTGGACAAACAGGAAAGAAATTAACAATAAAGGTGCAAGAATATCAATTGGCAACAAAAAGATACGACCAATACTCCCTCATCTCCATCCACACGGATCAGGAAAACCACCAATTTAACTGGTACAACACCAAGATCCTGGGACATGCGAAGCAGAGACACACACGGGAATTTCTAGAAGCCTGGTACTCCATAAAGAAAGCCATCAATAAACACATAGAGCTCGACCCCAAATACACTCCATTGAGAAGGAAAACTGGAAACGAGGCAATCCAGCTCAACGGACCCCAGCGTTAAAAACCAGGAGGGAAAACATAACGGCGCTTCATTGGAGGCTGCACTGAGGATGTTACCTAGCACGGTAATGAAACGTCTGCGGAACAACAAACCAGCTCAGCGAGCCAACCATCCTCAATAAACATTGTAGTTGCTGCAGACTTGAGACAGCAAAGGATGTCTTTGAGAACTAACTTGAGTAAGATATCACACAACACTATTTGAAATAATATCAGTGATAATGGGAACTGCAGATGCTGGAGAATCCAAGATAACAAAGTGTGGAGCTGGATGAAGACAGCAGGCCCAGCAGCATCTCAGGAGCACAAAAGCTGACGTTTCGGGCTGAGACCCTTCATCAGAGAGGGGGATGGGGTGAGGGTTCTGGAATAAATAGGGAGAGAGGGGGAGGCGGACCGAAGATGGAGAGAAAAGAAGATAAAAATGACAAACAGCAGTGGACCCAACACTGACCCTTGCGGTACACCACTAGTAACTGCTCTCCAGGGTGAACATTTCCCATCAACTACCACCCTCTGTCTTCTTTCAGCAAGCCAATTTCCGATCCAAACTGCTATATCTCCCACAATTCCATTCCTCCGCATTTTGTACAATAGCCTATTGTGGGGAACCTTATCGAACGCCTTGCTGAAATCCAAATACACCACATCAACCGGTTTACTCTCATCTACCTGTTTGGTCACCTTCTCAAAGAACTCAATAAGGTTTGTGAGGCACGACCTTCCCTTCACAAAACCGTGCTGACTATCCCTAATCAATTTATTGTTTTCTAGATGATTATAAATCCTATCCCTTATAACCTTTTCCAACACTTTACCAACAACTGAGGTAAGGCTCACTGGTCTATAATTACCAGGGTTGTCTCTACTCCCCTTCTTGAACAGGGGAATCACATTTGCTATCCTCCAGTCATCTGGCACTACTCCTGTAGATAAATATGAGGTGTAATGTGAATTAAAATTATAGGGGCAGACGAAGGGTTAAATCTCACAATGACCAGCAGGATGATGTACTGATTTGTGGAGTGTTACAGTAATCAATAGAATGCTGTACCTTAACAGAATGAACTGCTTGAGCATAGGTCAAGGGAGTGTAAAACGATGGTAGGACACCCAGGTTAGCTATTAACGGCAGCCTAATTAGGTTAATTAAAGCACGTAACATAGAAGTAAGGTCTAGCATGATGTAATGGGGACAACCCGAGGCGAAGGACCATTGTGGCAGATGTAGTAATAAATAAGAAATTTGGATACAGGCACAAGATGGCTTCTCGATGCAAGTTAGCAACAAAATGGCTTCTAGGCTGCGAACTTGATTAATTCTGCGAGAGCTACATAAATCACTAACCCTCAGACTGCTGCAAAGGAAGATAGTAGACAATGCGCCTTTCAGAATACAGCAGTAACCTGATAAGATAGAGGATTACTAACCTCTCTAACTGACCTTCAAGTGCAGGTGCAGTGGCTCTCTGTCGTAAGATTAAAAAATGATCTAAGTGTAGTGACGTAAGTTGTTTACCAGTTAATATGATTGAACTTGTCTTATAGATTAGGTTCAAAGTGGAAAAAACTTGCAGCAGAAATAGCAGTAGACACCTTATTATAATAGAATAAATTAGAGATAAGTTTGAAGCAGAAGAAACCATTGTCGCGAGATAAGAAGTGAATGGTCATTACAGTATGAATTAAGCAGAGGAGGAAAAAAACCATAGCGGCGGGAATGGAAAGACAGGACAGGTTGATACCATTCAGTCAAGATAAGAAAACTTGGACTAAGCCGGTTGGACATGCTGATGAGCTTAGCCAGAAGTTGATAACAAAATGCTATAAGAAGTGCAAATCAGAGAGGCTCGGGGGCACTCTAAGAAAATACTTCTAGATTGTCACGGCTTTTGTTTGCAAATAAAAGTTCATCTTCTTGAGGAACTCTCCGCGTCTCCGAGTGATTTTCTACCACAGAAATTGGGCTGAACGGGCAGGGCAGAAAGTTCTGTGGATACCGCCTCGTAGGTAGCGAGGGGCTGTACAGGCAAGGCAGAGTGTGCTGCAGATACTGCCCTGAGGGAAACAGGGGTCTGTGCGGGCAGAAGAAAAAGTGGGGTTGTTTGAGGAATAAAAGTGAGAGAAATAAGCAGAAAAGCGCTAATGAACCATCTAAATTTAAAAGCCGGCAGAGAGAAGCAGAGCAGCTGACTGAGCAGAGTGAGCTGCTCAGCGCAGGGCAGTAAACCATTGACTGCAAGTGTTAATAGGACTGTTTAACCCTTGGACTGACAATGCTTGACTATAGAAAAAGCAACTGCAGTAGAAATACTATGTAGAAAATACCCAAACATTAAAGATGATATTATAAAAATCTCAGAAAAATGGAAAAAGAGAACTGCAAAACTAGTAACTAAATGGCCAAAAGATGGAACTTACTATGTAAAAGTGTGTGAGGCTATGGAAGTGTTAATTACCAACTACAAGACTGGAGACATATCTCAAAAGAGGTTTCAGAGCAGAGGCCAGGAGAAAGAGATACTGAGATTCTTTAGAGAAGAAGGGGAAGGGCTCAGAGGAGCATATCAGGCACCAGTTGTGACCAGAAAAGCTGCCAGAGAACAAGCTAGGCAGTTGCAGCACAGAGAACAGCAGAAGAATGAGCTTCCTCCCTTGTACCCAGCACTGAAAGAATTAGAAAGACCCCCTCCCTATTCTACAATGATTCCGCAGGGCAGTGTCCTGTGATAAAAGGGACAGTGGAAATAGAGGGACAATTAGAGTGGGGAGAGAGTGGAGAAGGAAACAAATTGAGGGAGAAGATAGAGTTGGAAGAGAGAGAAAGACAGGAGGCAATTGAAAGAGTACAACGCCAACAGCGAGAGCTAAGGCATGAAACTGACCTGTTGCACGAGTTGAAGGAGCGGAAGGAATATCAGGAATTTTTAGTGGCCAAAAGGCAAGTTGGGCGAGGGCAGACGAAGGAGGGTCAAGTAAAGGCAGAAGTGAGAGGGGAGAAACAGGAAAATCAGGAGAAAAAGGTGGCTCAAATAGGGTGGGAGGTATTGGAAGTGGAGTCAGAAGCAGAATCAGAACCAGATTCCGAGGAGGAATCACCCAAGTGTAATTACAAGAAGGGAAAAGGTTCCCGGTGGGAGAAAATGTCACCACTACTTACAAAGGAGGGAAGACGGCCTCAGTATGCCCCCTGGGGAATTCAGGACCTCGAGGGGCTGAAAAGTGCACTGCCCAGCATACATGAGGGTGCGGGGAGGAGGATCAGAGCCTTTGAGGATGAGACAATGGGCCGGTTGCTGGCTATGGGAGATGTGAAGGCACGGTTGGTGAGACTGGTGGAACTTCCGAAATTAAAGGAAATACTGGAGCAAGCGGTGTTAAAAAATGCAGCAGAAAACCCAATGATTGATGGAGCTGGGTTCGAACAAGTAAGACTGAGGGTATGGCAGGCCCTAAGGAATTGTTATCCAACTAAGCTGGACAGACAAACTCTGAAAGGAAGCCCACTGTCAGACAGTGAAAACCCATCCGAATATTTAGAGAATCGGCTAAGAAAGTGGAAGCTGGAAACAGAGCAAGACATAGAGAGCAATCAGTTGTTGACTGAAATGTTCCGCAGTGCAGTTATTGAGGCAATGCCCCTGCAAGTCAAAGTGAGACTGGAGGAGGTGGTGGGATTAACTGACTCAAGGAGTCACCAGGAATTTAAAAATTATGTGACACGCGCTGTTGAGAAATATCGAAAAGATAAAGAGTCTGACTGACCAGCAGGAGGAGGTCCACAGAAAACTGGCACAAATGCAGCTCGAAGAACTCAGAAAGAAAGAGAAAGAAAAAGCCAAAAAAGTTATGCCCATGAGAACATGGATAAGCATATGGACGTACGTGTACATGGAGTAGTGTAGGTTAGAGGGGCTTGAGATCGGTATGACAGGTCGGCACAACATGGAGGGCCAAAGGGCATGTACTGTGCTGTAATGTTCTATGTTCTATGTTCTCTAGAACAGACATGGATGTTCAGCCGCCTGCACGAGGGGGGTGCTATCAGTCAACCGGACAGGGGCCGGATGGTCCTGTGCCAGCAACAGGGGGCTCTGGAGGGGCTTGTCCGCGAGCACCGCACCAAGGACAGGGCAGAATAAGACAGCAGCCCAGACAGAACTAGATTCCTCAGGGGCAGGGGAGCAGGGATGGGGGGACACAAAATGGGGCAAGGAATCAGACTCGAGGGTGGTCAGAGGTGGTGTGCTAGGGATGCAACCAACCAGGGCACTTCAGAAGAAACTGCCCGTATTGGTTTGTGGCCGGGGGAACTCGGAACGGACCACAGCAGCAGAGCCCCAGGCAGTCACACCCCAGGCAGCTTCAGACCCAGCAGGACCTGTCAATCCGTATGGGAGGTACTAGGGGTGCCCTGAGGAACTACATGGGAAGGGTCACTACCCTGTAGTAACGTGGGAGGCTAATCAGGAACCAATTGTACAGGTTAATATAGAAGGGCAACCGACGCCAGTAATGATAGATACTGGGGCTACATATACGTGCTTACACCCGCGTTATGCCTCTCACCTTCCCATGTCCAACAAGTTTGTTAAGACAGTAGGGTTCTCGGGGAAATCACAGATAACTCAATTTACAGCCCCAGTAATATTGGAAATGGAGGGCAGGGAAATAGTCTTGCCGATATTAGTATCAAAAGAAACACCAATAAATTTGTTAGGCAGAGATGCTTTGCTAAAATTAGAAGTGAGATTGGAATGTACTCAGCAAGGGTTAAGTGTAGAGAAAGCAAACACCCAACTAGTAGTGCAGGAGGAGAAGGAGGCCAATGTAGACTGGATAGGTGATATAACAGATGATATCCAGAAAATCTGGAAGGCGTGGGAGTCGGAAGTAATATCAGTAATGCCTAAGGCGAAGCTACCTAGATCTGAATTGCATTGAACAGTGATATTTGATGAGGCTCAGGATAACGATCTAGAAAGGAATTGGCATCAGGAAGTGAATGCTCCACAGCAATTGTGGGGGAAGGCAATAGTGATAGGGGTGCAGGGAGCGATCTCACAGATAGACCACAATGAATTCCTGAATGAATGGTATAGCGTGCCAGGTGCTGCACCTCTTGTGACCTTATTAGTGAATGAGGGATATCAATCCAAAGACTTAGGGGTCATGGGTAAACATGCAGAATTAGTTCAGGAATGGTATAAACTGACACCAGAAGTGTGGGAATCTAGAGATGGCAGCTGTGTTAGAGTCAAGGCGAGTGGCAGTGTGACAGGGAGCCCTAAGGAAGTCACAGTGACCCCTCAGAGGAGTATGCCAGTGATAATAGAAAAGAACAGATAACAGGCTGACCAGCAATTGGATACATTACCGGCTAAGATAATAAAATGTGAGGCTGGATGAACACAGCAGGCCAAGCAGCATCTCAGGAGCACAAAAGCTGACGTTTCGGGCCTGGACCCTTCATCAGAGAGGGGGATGGGGGGAGGGAACTGGAATAAATAGGGAGAGAGGGGGAGGCGGACCAAAGATGGTGGCAGTGCAGGAGGCCCATGATGGACATGTCATCTAAAGAATGGGAGGGGGAGTGGAAATGGTTGGCGAATGGGAGGTGCAGTGGGGGAAGGGGAGATTTTGAAACTGGTGCAGTGCCACAAGGATGCCACCGAAGGTTGCAGGAACAGCAACTCATATTCCGCCTGGGAACCCTGCAGCCTAATGGTATCAATGTGGACTTCACCAGTTTCAAAATCTCCCCTTCCCCCACTGCATCCCTAAACCAGCCCAGTCCGTCCCCTCTCCCCACTGCACCACACAACCAGCCCAGCTCTTCCCCCCCACCCACTGCATCCCAAAACCAGTCCAACCTGTCTCTGCCTCCCTAACCGGTTCTTCCTCTCACCCATCCCTTCCTCCCACCCCTAGCCGCACCCCCATCTACCTACTAACCTCATCCCACCTCCTTGACCTGTCCGTCTTCCCTGGACTGACCTATTCCCTCCCTACCTCCCCACCTATACTCTCTCCACCTATCTTCTTCACTCTCCATCTTCGGTCCGCCTCCCCCTCTCTCCCTATTTATTCCAGTTCCCCCCCCCATCCCCCTCTCTGATGAAGGGTCTAGGCCCGAAACGTCAGCTTTTGTGCTCCTGAGATGCTGCTTGGCCTGCTGTGTTCGTCCAGCCTCACATTTTATTATCTTGGAATCTCCAGCATCTGCAGTTCCCATTATCTCTGATACTACATTACCGGCTAATCTGTGATCAGGTCACGATACCGATGTGGGAAGAGCATAATCAGTGAGACCAGTGGAAATAAAGGTAAAGCCAGGGGCCATTCTGCCTCGGTGACCACAATATCCCATAAAAAAGGAAGCGATAGAAGGGATAGCAGCAACGATACAGGGATTGCTGGAGACAGGGGTTCTTGTAAGGACGCACAGCCCCTGTAATACCCCTTTACTGCTAGTCCTGAAAGCAGATGGAACAAAATGGAGGCTAGTACACGACCTAAGAGCAGTCAATGAGGTAGTAGAAGTCCCAAATCCGCATACACTATTAACTAATGCACCCCCTCAAGCAGAGTGGTTTTCAGTGGTTGATCTATGTTCTGCCTTTTTCAGCATTTCTTTAGCAGAACAGTGTCAGTATCTGAGATAATGGGAACTGCAGATGCTGGAGATTCCAAGATAATAAAATGTGAGGCTGGATGAACACAGCAGGCCAAGCAGCATCTCAGGAGCACAAAAGCTGACGTTTCGGGCCTAGACCCTTCATCAGAGAGGGGGATGGGGGGAGGGAACTGGAATAAATAGGGAGAGAGGGGGAGGCGGACCGAAGATGGAGAGTAAAGAAGATAGGTGGAGAGGGTGTAGGTGGGGAGGTAGGGAGGGGATAGGTCAGTCCAGGGAAGACGGACAGGTCAAGGAGGTGGGATGAGGTTAGTAGGTAGCTGGGGGTGCGGCTTGGGGTGGGAGGAAGGGATGGGTGAGAGGAAGAACCGGTTAGGGAGGCAGAGACTCCCCCTCCCCCTCTCTCCCTATTTATTCTAGTGTCAGTATCTGTTTGCATTTACATATGAAGGTCAACAATATACATACACTAGAACGCCGCAGGGGTTTAAGCATTCCCCACATATTTTTAAGCAAATACTGAAAGCAGAGTTGGAAGACCTGATAATGGGAGCACACTGTTACCGTATGTAGATGACTTACTTGTTTGCTCAAGCAGTTTGGAACAGTCATGAGGGTACTGGCAGAGAACGGACACAAGGTGTCTAGGAAAAAGCTCCAGCTTTGTCAGCAGCAGGTTGAATATCTGGGCAGGTTAATCTCTAAGGGAACAAAAGCAATTGCACCTGACCACACTGAAGCCATTGTTAAAACCCCAAGGTCTGAGACAGTGGGGCAGATGATGACATTTTTGGGTATGACAGGATTCAGTTCAGATCGGATTGAGGGGTATGCTGAGATTGCAGCACCTCGAAGAAAATTGATGAAAGGAGTGGATTCAAAACTCTTAAACAAGCTTTGATGTCAGCGCCAACACTGGCCCTGCCTGACTATAGTAAGTTGTTTCACTTGTATGTGTCAAATAGAAGGGAGGGGTATGCTGCTGCAGTGCTTATGCAGGAGGCAAGTGTAGGGAAGAGTATGCAGCCAGTTGCTTACTACAGTACCCGATTAAATGAGGTGGCTCAGGGATATCCATGCTATCAGAGGCTCGCAGCTGCCTATTTTGCTTATGAAAAAGCATCCTCAGTGACAATGGGATATCCTGTTGTTTTACACATGCATCACATCTACCACCCTGCCGTCAATAAAATTTCTTTATCAGTTCCTCAAATTTGAGAGATACTGAAGGAATGATGATGAATTTTGTCTGCAGAAGAGATAAGATGATTAGAAACAGTATCAGGAAGAGGCTCTAGGGAGGCTCTTTTGGGATTATATGAAGCCCTGTTGGGCCACATTTGGAGTAATGTGTGCAGTTTTGTTCACCACAATACCAGAAGGATGTAGAAATTTTGGTGAGAGTGTAGGTCAATAGGGTGGTCAAGAAGGCATATGGCATGCTTTCCTTCATCGGACGGGGTATTGAGTACAAGAGTTGGCAGGTCGTGTTACAGTTGTATAGGACTTTGTTTCAGCCACATTTGGAGTACTGTGTACAGTTCTGGTTGCCACATTACCAAAAGGGTGTGGATGCTTTGGAGATGGTGCAGAGGAGGTTCACCAGGATGTTGCCTGGTATGGAGGGTGCTAGCTATGAAGAGAGGTTGAATAGATTAGGATTATTTTCATTAGAAAGACGGAGATTGAGGGGGGACCTGATTGAGGTCTACAAAATTATGAGGGGTATAGACAGGGTGAATAGCAAGAAGCTTTTTCCCAGAGTGGGGGACTCAATTACTAGGGGTCATGAGTTCAAAGTGAAAGGAGGAAAGTTTAAGGGAGATATGTGTGGAAAGTTCTTTACACAGAGGGTGGTGGGCGCCTGGAACGCGTTGTCAGAGGAGGTGGTAGACGCAGACACGTTAGTGTCTTTTAAGATATATTTAGACAGGTACATGGATGGGCAGGGAGCCAATGGACACAGACTGTTAGAAAATAGATGACAGGTTTAGACAGAGCATCTCGATCGGCGCAGGCTTGGAGGGCCGAAGGGCCTGTTCCTGGGCTGTAGGTTTCTTTGTTTCTTTGTTCACCAAGATATTGCCTGATCTCCAGGGCATTGACTATGAGGAAAGGTTAAAAAGACTAGGATCATTTTCACTGGAAAGATGGTGGCCTAGAAGAGATCTGATAGAGGTCTGCAAAAATAAGCACAGATAGGGTGGCTAGTCAAAGGCTTTGTCCCAGGGTTGAAGCTTCAATTACAAGGGGGGACAATTTCAAGGTGAGAGGGGGAAAGTTTAAGAGAGACGGCGAAGAATGTTTTTCACGCAGAGAGTGGGAGGAGCCTGGAATGCAGTACCAGAGGAAGCGGTGGAAGCAGGCATGTTGTGACATTTAAGAGGAACCCGGATCAATAGGGAGGGAATGGAGGGATACAGACTCAATAAGAGTAGAAAGTTTGATTTTTTTTTTCAGTTAGGGCATATGATCAGCATAGTATTGGAGGACCGAAGAGCTCTTCCTGTCCTGTACTTCTCTTAGAACATAGAACATTACAGCGCAGCACAGGCCCTTCGGCCCGCGATGTTGTGCCAACCTGTGAAACCGATCTGAAGCCCATCTAACCTACACTATTCCATTATCATCCTTATGTTTATCCAATGACCAATTAAATGCCCTTAAAGTTGGTGAGTCTACTACTGTTGCAGGGGGGGGAATTCCACACCCTTACTACTCTCTGAGTAAAGAATCTACCTCTGACATCTGTGCTATATCTATCAACCCTCAATGTAAAGCTATGTCCCCTCGTGCTAGCCATCTCCATCTGAGGAAAAAGGCTCTCACTGTCCACCCTTTCTCATCCTCTGATCATCTAGTATGTCTCTATTAAGTCACCTCTTAACATTCACTCTAACGACAACAGCCTCATGTCCCTCAGCCGTTCCTCATAAGACCTTCCCTCCATACCAGGCAACATCCTGATAAATCTCCCCTGCACTCTTTCCAAAGCTTCCACTTCCTTCGTATAATGCGCCGACAAGAACTGTACACAATACTCCAAGTGCAGCCGCAGCAGAGTTTTGTACAGCTGCAACATGGCCTCATGGCTCCGAAACTCAAACCCTCTAACAATAAAGCACCATACGCCTTCTTAACAACCCTATCAACCTGGGTGGCAACTTTCAGGGACCTGTACACACAGACACCGAGATCCCTCTGCTTGTCTACACTACCAAGAATCTGACCATTTGTCCAGTGCTCTGTGTTCCTGTTACTCCTTCCAAAGTGAATCACCTCACACTTTTCCACATTAAACTCCACTTGCCGCCTCTCAGCCCATCTCTGCAGCTTATCTATGTCCCTGTGTAATCTGTAAAATCCTTCCGCACTATCCACAAATTCACCGACTTTAGTGTCATCTGCAAATTTACTAACCCATCCTTCTACACCCTCATCCAGGTCATTTATAAAAATAACAAACAGCAGTGGCCCCAAAACAGATCCTAGCAGTACACCACTAGTAGCTGAACTCCAGGATGAACATTTCTCATCAACTACCACCCTCTGTCTTCTTATGGCGAGCCAATTTCTGATCTAAGCCACTAAATCACCCACAATTCCATTCCTCCGCATTTTGTACAAGAGCCTATTGTGGGGAACGCCTTGCTGAAATCCATATACACCACATCAACCGGTTTACTCTCATCCACCTGTTTGGTCACCTTCTCAAAGAACTCAGTAAGGTTTGTGAGGCACGTCCTACCCTTCACAAAACCGTGCTGACTATCCCTAATCAAATTATTCCTTATGAGATGCTTATAAATCCTATCTCTTATAATCCTCTGCAACACTTTATCCACAACCGAAGTAAGGCTCACTGGTCTATAATAACCAAGGTTGTCTCTACTCGCCTTCTTGAACGAAGGCGACAGTCACGCGAGGTAAAGCTTTTATACTCAAAAAGCTTACCTCCCCAGGCTGCCCTCATGCCTCTTTCCGGACTCCTGCAGCTGAAACAACTGAACTTATGTTCTTTGCTGCAGAACTGGTTTGGTCACAGAAGAGAGAAAGTAGCAGTGGAAGGGTGTTTTTTCTGACTGAAGATCTGTGACCAGTGGTATTTCACAGGGATCAGTGGTGGGACCCCTATTGTTTGTAATAGATATAAACAATCTGAAGGTGTAGTGCAGCCTCCACTAGCCAGTAGTGTAGGGAAGGTGAAGGCTTAGTGGTATTATCGCTGGACTGCTCAACCAGAGACCCAGATAACATTCTGAGGACAAAGAACAAAGAAAATTACAGACAGGAACAGGCCCATCGGCCCTCCAAGCCTGCGCTGATCCAGATCTTCTATCTAAACCTGTCACCTATTTTCCAAGGATCTGTATCCCTCTGCTCCCTGCCCATTCATGTATCTGTCTAGATACATCTTAAATGATGCTATCGTGCCCGCCTCTACCACCTCCGCTGGCAACGCATTCTGGGCACCCACCACCCTCTGCGTAAAGAGCTTTCTACACATATCTCCCTGAAACTTGTCCCCTCTCACCTTGAAATCGTGACACCGAGTAATTGAGTCCCCCGCCAAGAAAAGCTTCTTGCTACCCACCCTGTCTATACCTCTCATGAATTTGTAGACATCAATCAGGTTCCCCCTCAACTTCAGTCTTTTCAATGTAAATAATCCTAATCTACTCAAACTCAGTTCATAGCTAGCACCCTCCATACCAGGCAACATCCTGGTGAACCTCCTCTTCACCCTCTCCAAAGCATCCACATCCTTTTGGTAATGTGGCGACCAGAACTGTACACAGTACTCCAAATGTGACCGAAACAAAGTCTGAGACAACTGTAACATGACCTGCCAACTCTTGTACTCAATACGCCGTCCGATGAAGGAAAGCATGCCGTATGTCTTCTTGACCACCCTATTGACCTGCGTTGCCACCTTCAGGGAACAATGAACCTGAACACCCAGATCTCCCTGTTCATCAATTTTCCCCAGGACTTTTCCATTTACTGTATAGTTCGCTCTTGAATGTGATCTTCCAAAATGCATCACCTCGCATTTGCCCGGATTGTACTCCATCTGCCATTTATCTGCCCAACTCTCCAGTCTATCTATATTCTGCTGTAATTTCTGACAGTCCCCTTCACTATCAGCTACTCCACCAATCTTAGTGTCATCAGCAAACTTGCTGATCAGGCCACCTACACCTTCCTCCAGATCATTTACATATATCACAAACAACAGTGGTCCCAGCACAGATCCCTGTGGAACACCACTGGTCACAGGTCTCCAATTTGAGAAACTCCTTCCACTACAAATCTCTGTCTCCTGTTGCCCAGCCAGTTCTCCATCTACGGGACCAGGGCTCGAATCGCACCATGGCAGATGGTAGAATGATTTCAATAAATATCTGGAATCAAGAATCTAATGATGACCGTGAATCCATTGCCAATTGCTGGAAAAACCCTTCTGGTTCACTAATAGTACATAGAATATAGAATAATACAGCGCAGAACAGGCCATTTGGCCCTCGATATTGCACCGACCTGTGAACTAATCTAAGCCCCTCCCCCTACACTATCCCATCATCATCCATTTGCTTGTCCAAGGACTATTTAAATGCCCCTAATGTGGCTGAGTTCACTACATTGGCAGGCAGGGCATTCCACGCCCTTACCACTCTCTGAGTAAAGAACCTGCCTCTGACATCTGTCTTAAATCTATCACCCCTCAATTTGTAGCTATGCCCCCTTGTACAAGCTGACGTCATCATCCTCGGAAAAAGACTCTCACTGTCCACCCTATCTAATCCTCTGATCATCTTGTATGTCTCTATTAAATCCCCTCTTAGCCTCCTTCTCTCCAATGAGAACAGACCCAAGTCCCTCAGCCTTTCTTCAGAGGGCATGCGCTCCAGACCAGGCAACATCCTGGTAAATCTCCTCTGCACCTTTTCCAATGCTTCCACATCCTTCCTGTAATGGGGCGACCAGAACTGCACGCAATATTCCAAGTGAGGCCGCACTAGCGTTTTGTACAGTTGCAGCATGACATCACGGCTCCGGAACTCAATCCCTCTCCCAATAAAACCTAACACACCGTAAGCCTTCTTAGGAGCACCATCAACCTGGGTGGCAACTTTCAGGGGTCTATGTACATGGACACCAAGATCCCTCTGCACATCCACACTACCAAGAATCTTTCCATTGACCAGGTATTCTGCCTTCCTATTATTCCTCCCAAAGTGAATCACTTCACATTTATCCGGATTAAACTCCATTTGCCACCTTTCAGCCCAAGTCTGCAGTTCATCCAAGTCTCCCTGCAACCTGCAACATTCTTCCACACTGTCCACCACTCCACCGACTTCAGTGTCATCTGCAAACTGACTAACCCATCCACCTATGCCTGCATCCAAGACATTTGTAAAAATGACAAACAGCAGTGGTCCCAAAGCAGATCCTTGAGGCACACCACTAGTGACCTGACTCCAGGCTGAATATTTTCCATCAACCACCACCTGTTGCCTTCTTACAGAAAGCCAGTTTCTAATCCAAACTCCTAAATCTCCCTCAATCCTGTGCCTCTGTATTTTCTCCAATAGCCTACCATGTGGAACCTTATCAAAGGCTTTACTGAAGCCCATGTACACCATGTCAACTGCCCTCCCCTCATCCACATGCTTGGTCACCTTCTCAAAAAACTCAGTGAGGCTTGTGAGACACGACCTGCCTTTGACGAATCCATGCTGACTATCTCCAATCAAATTGTTGCTTGTGAGATGATTATATAGAACATAGAACATAGAACATTACAGCACAGTACAGGCCCTTCTGCCCTTGATGTTGTGCCGACCTGTCATACCGATCTCAAGCCCATCTAACCCACACTATTCCATGTACGTCCATATGCTTATCTCTTATAATCTTTTCAAAACTTTTCCTACAACAGATGTCTCATTGTCACATAAGCCTCCCTCTTCCACTTAACAAGAGAGACAATTTCTTTAGTAAACCACGGTTCCCTTACCTTATCGCTTCCTCCCTGCCTGACAGGGATGTACCTATCAAGGACACGCAATATCTGTTCCTTAAACCAGCCCCACATTTCGATTGTCCCCATCCCCTGCATTTTGCTAACCCATTCTATGCCTCCTAAGTCTTGCCTAATCGCATTATAATTGCCCTTCCCCCATCTATAACTCTTGCCCTGTGGCATGTTCCTATCCCTTTCTATTGCTAAAGTAAACATAATCGAATTATGGTCACTCTCTCCAAAGTGCTCACCTACCACTAAATCAAACACCTGGCCTGCTTCATTACCAAGTCCCAGATCCAGTGTGGCCTCCCATCTTGTCGGCCCTTCGACATACTGAGTCAGGAAACCCTCCTGCACACATTGGACAAACACTGATCCATCCAATGTACTAGAGTTATAGCAATTCCAGTCAATGTTAGGGAAGTTAAAGTCTCCCATAATGACCACTCTGTTCCTTTCACTCCTGCCCAGAATAGTTTTGCCAGTCCTCTCCTCCACATCCCTGGAACTTTGCGGAGGCGTACAAAAAAACTCCGAGCAGTGTGACCTCTCCTTTCCTGTTTCTGACCTCAGCCCATACCACCTCAGTTGACGAGTCCTCATCAAAAGTTCTTTCAGTCACTGTTATACTGTCCTTGACTAACAAAGACACACCTCCTCCTCTTTTACCACCTTCCCTGATCTTAATGAAAGATCTTAACCCTGGAACCTGCAACATCCATTCCTGACCCTGCTCTATCCATGTCTCCAAAATGGCCACAACATCGAAGTCCCAGGTACCTATCCAAGCTGCAAGCTCACCCACCTTATTCCAGATACTCCTGGCGGTAAAGTAGACACACTTCAATCCAGCTTGCTGTCTGCCAGCACACTCCTGTGACAGTGAGGTCCTGACCATGTCCTTCCTACGCTCATCCTCCTATGTACTAGGACTACACCTCAGTTTCCCATCCCCCTTCTGAGCTAGTTTAAATCCACCCGAACAGCACTAGCAAATTTCCCGCCCAGGATATTAGTGTCCCTCTGGTTCAAGTGCAGACCGTCCTGTTTGTACAGGTCCCACCTTCCCCAGAATGAGCCCCAATTGCCCATGTACCTGAAGCCCTCCCTCCTGCACCATCCCTGCAGCCACGTGTTCAGCTGAAATCTCTCCCTGTTCTTTGCCTCGCTATCACGTGGCACTCATAACAAACCAGAGATAACCACTGTGTTTGTTCTAGCTCTCGGCTTCCACCCTAGCTCCCTGAAATCCTGCCTGACATCCCTGTCCCTCTTTCTACCTATGTCGTTGGTGCCTATGTGGACCACGGCTTGGGGCTGGTCACCCTCTCCCTTCAGGGCCCCAAAGACACGATCCGAGACATCACGGACCCTGGCACCAGGGGGGCAACACACCAACCGTGAGTCTCTTTCGATCCTGACAAACCTTCTGTCAGTCCCTCTAACTATTGCGTCCCCAGTGACTGACACTCTCTTCCTCTCCCCCCTTCCCTTCTGTGCAAGAAGGACAGACTCTGTGCCAGAGACCTGCACCCTACTGCATGCTCCTGGTAAGTCGTCCCACTCAACAGTATCCAAAACGGTATATTTGTTTTTCAGGGGAACGACCGCAGGGGATCCCTGCACTGACTGCTTTCTCCCCCTTCTCACAGTTACCCAGCTTTCTTCAAGCTTGGGAGTAACTACTTCCCTGTAACTCTTGTCTATCATTGACTCTGCCTCCTGAATGATCTGAAGTTAATCCTGCTCCCACACCAGTTCCCTAACGCGGTCTTGGAGGAGCAGGAGTTGGGTGCACTTCCTGCAGACGTATTTGGATGGGACACTAATGGCGTCCCTCACCTCATACATCATGCAGGAGGAACATTCCTCTCCCTCCACTGCCATCCCTGCTGATCCCCTCATCAGAAAGTCAAAAAAAGAGAAGCTTACCTTGATTTGTTCCTGGTGTATAAGGTTAGAGGAGGTGGATGGCCGGGAGGCCCTAAAAGGATAGGGTCTTGGGTTTAGACAACGATCACTTATATAGCTGAGGGACGTAAAAAAAAGTCCCTCCCTTCCCAGAAACCTCTGCTCTGAGGTGCTGCTGCTGCAACCAGAAATGGAAGGCTCCAATGCTCGAGGTAAGCTTTTAAAGATTGAAAAATCTCTGACTCACCGGCTTCCCGACAGGCCCCTGGTCCAAGCTCCCGCTCGTCCTGCTGCTGCAACCAGAAATGGAAGGCTCTGACGCTCGAGCTAAGAGGGAAGGAAACTGCCATCCTTCCCTGGTCTGGTCTACATGTGACTCCAGACCTACAGCAAAGTGGTTGACTCTTAGCTGCCTCAGAGATAGTAGGAACTGCAGATGCTGGAGAATCTGAGATACCCTTTTTCTGAAGAAGGGTCTAGGCCCAAAACATCAGCTTTCCTTCTCCTCTGATGCTGCTTGGCCTGCTGTGTTCATCCAGCCCTACACTTTGTTATCTCAGACTCTTAACTGCCCTCTGGGCAATCAGGGATGGACAATAAAGACTGCTGGTCAGCGATGCCCTTGTTCCATGAATGAATAAAGGATAAGAAAAAAAAGCCTGATGAGTAAGTTTGTAGATGACACAATGATTGGGGGAGTTGCAGACAGTCAGGAGGATTGCCAGGGGATACACCAGGATATATAACAGAGGGAATTTGGCCAGAGAAATAGCAGATGGAGTTTCATCCAGACAAGTGTAAGGTGATGCATTTTGAGAGACCTAATGCGGGAGGGAGGCATACAATAAATGGCAGAACCTTTGGAGACATGAGGGATTGAAGCGACAGGTCCACCGTTCTCTGTACATGGCAGCACAAGTGGATATGGTGGTCAAGAAGCATGCTTGAATTCAGTGGTCGGGGCGTCAATGTGGCAATTCCTCGTACAGCTGTATCGAACTTTAGTTCAGCCACAATTGAAATATTAATATTATGTACAGTTCTGGTTGCCACACTACCAGAGGATGTGGAGGCTTTGGAGAGGGTGTGGTAAAGGTTTACAAGGATGTTGCCTGGTTTGCAGGGTGTTAGCTCTGAGGAGAGACTGGACAAACTCAGTTTGTTTTCACTCGAATGTTGAAGGATGGGGAGTAGCCTGATAGAGGTTTACAAAACTGAGAGAAGCATGGACAGAACAGATAGTTGGAGTCATTTACCCAGAGAAGAAATATCAGTTACTAGGGGAAGCAGATTTGGGAGAGAGTGGGGTAAGTTAAAAGGAGATGTGAGAGCCAAGTTTTTTACACGTTGACATATTGGAGAGAAGGACGCTAAGAGGGGATTTAACAGAGACATACAAGATGATCAGAGGATTAGATAGGGTGGACAGTAAGAGTGTTTTTCCGAGGATGATGACTTCAGCTTGTACGAGGGGGCATAGCTACAAATTGAGGGGTGATAGATTTAAGACAGATGTCAGAGGCAGGTTCTTTACTCAGAGAATGGTAAGGGTGTGGAACGTCCTGCCTGCCAATGTAGTTAACTCAGCCACATTAGGGGCATTTAAACAGCCCTTGGATAAGCATATGGATAATGATGGGATAGTGTAGGGGGAGGGGCTTAGATTAGTTCACAGGTCAGCACAACATCGAGGGCCGAATGGCCTGTTCTGCGCTGTATTGTTCTATGTTCTATGTTCTACGTCTACACAGAGGGTATCAAGTGCCTGGAATGTGCTACCAGAGGAGGGGTTGGAGGCAGGCACAATAGCAATGTTTAAGAGACATCTTGACCGGTACACGAATAGGCAGGGAATACAGGGATATGGGCTGCCTAGTAGCAAGAGAGGATTAGTTCAGCAAGGTAAAGTAAGTCAGTGCAGTCGTGGTGGGCAGAAGGGCCTGTTCCTGCGATGTACTGTTCTTTAGTTTTATTATTTGTGGGTTGCAGTGGTTCAGGAAGGATGCTGATCATCAACCCTGAAGGGCAGCTAGGGATAGGCAACAGATACTGTTCACGTCCCATGAGTGATTTAAAAAAGATAAAAGATGAGTTAAGAGTGTGGATTGATGCATGAAACAGTGATGTTGTTGCCATCACAGAGAGGTGGTTGAGGGAGGCTGAACAACATTGTGGGGACTAGGGTCTTCAGGCAGGACAGGGGAGAATGCAAAATAGGAGCTGGAGACACGTAATTAGTTGGCGAGTCCAGTACCGCCATAAGGAAGATGGTATCTTGGAAGGGTCATCAAATGACACTTTGTGGATAAAACTATGAATGAGAAGGATGTAGTTCCACTGTTAGTTGTGTATTATAGGCCCCCAAACAGTCAGCAGACAATTGAGGAGCAAATATATGGTCAACTCCCTGAAGTCTGTAAAAATAATAACAGGATAATGATATTAGGGGATTTCCATTACCTCAGTATTAACTGGTATAATCACAGGGATTAGAGCAGACAGATTATTTGAAATATACACAGAACAGCTATTATAGGTCCACATGGATGATCCTGCAAGGTATCCTGCAATGTTTGACCTAATTCTGGGGAATGAAGCTGAACACGTGTTCAAAGTGAGTGTGGGCGAGGCATGTTTCTGAAAGTGGGGAAAATTTTACTGATAGTGAGGGAATATGTGACTGATAGTGAGAGAGAATGATAATGTTAGTGCAGAGCATGTTACTGATAGTGGGAAGGCATGTTACTGATAGTGGGGGAGCATGTTACTGATAGTGGGGGAGCATGTTACTGATAGTGGGGGAGGCATATTACTGATAGTGGGGGAGGCATATTAATGATAGCGGGAGAGCATGTGTCTGATAGTGGGGGAGAACATTACTAGCAGCGGGCAAATCATATTACAGTGAGTTGGGGACGCAGGTTATTAAATGTGGGGAGCTAGTTACTGACAGTGAGAAAGGGATGGTACTGATAGTCTGGGAGCATGTTGTTGATAGTGGGGGCACATGTTACCGATAGTAGGGGAGGCGAGTTACAGATAGTGGGGAGGCATGTTATAGATCATGGGGGAGCACGTTACAGATACTGGGCGAACATGTTACTGACAGTGGGGGAGCATTTTACTGATAGTGGCGAGGCATGTTACTGATAGTGGGGAGCATGTTACTGATAGTGGGGGAGCATGTTACTGATAGTGGGAGAGGCATGTTGCTGACAGTGGGAGAGCATGTTACTGATAGTGGGTGAGTCTGTTATTGATAGTGGGGGAGCATGTTACTGATAGTGGGAGAGCATGTTACTGATAGTGGGGAGGCATGTTACTGATAGTGGGTGAGTATGTTATTGATCGTGGGGGAGTATGTTACTGATAGTGGGGAGGCATGTTACTGATAGTGGGGAGCATGTTATTGATAGTGGAGGAGCATGTTACTGATAGTAGAGGAGCATGTTACTGATAGTGGGGAGGCATGTTACTGATAGTGGTTGAATATGTTATTGATAGTGGGGGAGTATGTTACTGATAGCGGGGAGGCATGTTACTGACATTGGGGAGCATGTTACTGATAATGGAGGAGCATGTTACTGATAGTAGGGGAGCATGTTAATGATAGTGGGGAGGCATGTTACTGATAGTGGGGGCGCATGTTATTGATAGTGGGGGAGCATGTTACTGATAGTGGGGGAGTATGTCACTGAGAGTGGGAGAAGCATGTTACTGAAGGTGGGAGAGGCATGCTACCGATAGTGGGGGTGCATGTTACTGATAGTGGGGAGGCATGTTAAAGATAGTGGGGGAGGCATGTAACTGATAGTGGGGAGCATGTTACTGATAGTGGAGAGGCATGTTAGTGAAAGTGGGGGAGGTATGTTACTGATAGTGGGGGAGGCATATTACTGATAGTGGGGGAGTATGTTACTGATAGTGGGGGAGCACGTTACTGAGAGTGGGAGAAGCATGTTACTGAGAGTGGGAGAGGCATGTTACCGATAGTGGGGAAGCATGTTACAGATAGCAGGGGAGCATGTTACTGATAGTGGGGAGGCATGTTACTGATAGTGGGGGAGGCATGTTACTGATAGTGGGGGAGCATGTTACTGATAGTGGGGGAGGCATGTTACTGATAGTGGGGGAGCATGTTACTGATAGTGGGGAGGCATGTTACTGATAGTGGGGGAGCATGTTATTGATAGTGGGGTAGCATGTTACTGATAGTGGGGGAGGCATGTTACTGATAGTGGGGGTGCATGTTACTGATAGTGGGGAGGCATGTTACTGATAGTGGGTGAGTAGGTTATTGATAGTGGGGGAGTATGTTACTGATAGTGGGGAGGCATGTTACTGATATTGGGGAGCATGTTATTGATAGTGAAGGAGCATGTTACTGATAGTGGGGGAGCATGTTAGTGATATTGGGGGAGGTATGTTACTGCTGGTGGGGAGGCATGTTACTGATAGTGGGGGAGGCATGTTACTGGTAGTGGGTGAGTATGTTATTGATAGTGGGGGAGTATGTTACTGATAGTGGTGAGCATGTTATTGATAGTGGAGGAGCATGTTACTGATATTAGGGGAGCATGTCACTGATAGTGGGGAGGCATGTTACTGATAGTGGAGGAGCATGTTACTGATCGTGGGGAGGCATGTTACTGATAGTGGGGGAGGCATGTTACTGATAGTGGGGGAGCATGTTACTGATAGTGGGGGAGGCATGTTACTGATAGTGGGGGAGCATGTTATTGATAGTGGGGTAGCATGTTACTGATAGTGGGGGAGGCATGTTACTGATAGTGGGGGTGCACGTTACTGATAGTGGGGAGGCATGTTACTGATAGTGGGTGAGTAGGTTATTGATCGTGGGGGAGTATGTTACTGATAGTGGGGAGGCATGTTACTGATATTGGGGAGCATGTTATTGATAGTGAAGAAGCATGTTACTGATAGTGGGGGAGGCATGTTACTGATAGTGGGGGAGCATGTTACTGATAGTGGGGGAGGCATGTTACTGATATTGGGGAGGCATGTTACTGATAGTGGTGGAGGTATGTTACTGATAGTGGGGAGGCATGTTACTGATAGTGGGGGAGCATGTTACTGATAGTGGGGGAGGCTTGTTACTGATAGTGGGGGAGCATGTTACTGATAGTGGGGAGGCATGTTAGTGATATTGGGGGAGGTATGTTACTGCTGGTGGGGAGGCATGTTACTGATAGTGGGGGAGGCATGTTACTGATAGTGGGGGAGCATGTTACTGGTAGTGGGTGAGTATGTTATTGATAGTGGGGGAGTATGTTACTGATAGTGGTGAGCATGTTATTGATAGTGGAGGAGCATGTTACTGATATTAGGGGAGCATGTTACTGATAGTGGGGAGGCATGTTACTGATAGTGGGGGAGCATGTTATTGATAGTGGGGTAGCATGTTACTGATAGTGGAGGAGGCATGTTACTGTTAGTTGGGGAGGCAAGTTACCGACAGTGGGGAGCATGTTACTGATAGAGGGGGAGGTATGTACTGTTAGTGGGGGAGCATGTTACTGATGGTGTGGAGTCTGTTATTGATAGTGGAGGAGCATGTTACTGATAGTGGGAGAGGCATGTTACCGATAGTGGGGAGGCATGTTATTGATAGCGGAGGAGCATGTTACTGATAGTGGGGGAGGCATGTTACTGTTAGTGCGGGAGGCATGTTATCGATAGTGGGGAGCATGTTATTGATAGTGGAGGAGCATGTTACTGACAGTAGGGGAGCATGTTACTGATAGTGGGGGAGGCATGTTACTGATAGTGGGGGAGCATGTTACTGATAGTGGGGGAGGCATGTTACTGATAGTGGGGGAGCATGTTACTGATAGTGGGGAGGCATGTTACTGATAGTGGGGGAGGCATGTTACTGTTAGTGGGGGAGGCAAGTTACCGACAGTGGCGAGCATGTTACAGATTGAGGGGGTGGCATGTTACTGTTAGTGGTGGAGCATGTTACTGATGGTTTGGACTATGTTATTGATAGTGGAGGAGCAGGTTATTGAAAGTGGGAGAGGCATGTTACTGTTAGTGGGGGAGGCATGTTACCAATAGTGGGGAGCATGTTACTGATAGTGGGGAGGCATGTTACTGATAGTGGGGGAGCATGTTATTGATAGTGGGGTAGCATGTTACTGATAGTGGGGGAGGCATGTTACTGATAGTGGGGGAGGCATGTTACTGATAGTGGGGGTGCATGTTACTGATAGTGGGGAGGCATGTTACTGATAGTGGGGGAGGCATGTTACTGATGGTGGGGGAGCATGTTACTGGTAGTGGGGATGCATGTTACTGATAGTGGGTGAGTATGTTATTGATAGTGGGGGAGGCATGTTACTGATAGTGGGGGAGCATGTTACTGATAGTGGGGGAGGCATGTTACTGATAGTGGGCATGCATATTACTGATAGTGGGGGAGGCATGTTACTGATAGTGGGGGAGCATGTTACTGATAGTGGTGGAGGTATGTTACTGATAGTGGGGAGGCATGTTACTGATAGTGGGGGAGGCTTGTTACTGATAGTGGGGGAGGCATATTACTGATAGTGGGGGAGCATGTTACTGATAGTGGGGAAGAACATAACTAGCAGCGGGCAAATCATATTTCTGTGAGTTGGGGACGCAGGTTATTAAATGTGGGGAGCTAGTTGCTGACAGTGAGAAAGGGATGGTACTGATAGTCTGGGAGCATGTTGTTGATAGTGGGGGCACATGTTACCGATAGTAGGGGAGGCGTGTTACAGATAGTGGGGAGGCATGTTACTGATAGTGGGTGAGTAGGTTATTGATAGTGGGGGAGTATGTTACTGATAGTGGGGAGGCATGTTACTGATATTGGGGAGCATGTTCTTGATAGTGAAGGAGCATGTTACTGATAGTGGGGGAGCATGTTACTGATAGTGGGGGAGGCATGTTACTGATAGTGGGGAGGCATGTTACTGATAGTGGTGGAGGTATGTTACTGATAGTGGGGAGGCATGTTACTGATAGTGGGGGAGGCTTGTTACTGATAGTGGGGGAGCATGTTACTGATAGTGGGGAGGCATGTTAGTGATATTGGGGGAGGTATGTTACTGCTGGTGGGGAGGCATGTTACTGATAGTGGGGGAGGCATGTTACTGATAGTGGGGGAGCATGTTACTGGTAGTGGTGAGCATGTTATTGATAGTGGAGGAGCATGTTACTGATATTAGGGGAGCATGTTACTGATAGTGGGGAGGCATGTTACTGATAGTGGGGGAGCATGTTATTGATAGTGGGGTAGCATGTTACTGATAGTGGAGGAGGCATGTTACTGTTAGTTGGGGAGGCAAGTTACCGACAGTGGGGAGCATGTTACTGATAGAGGGGGAGGCATGTACTGTTAGTGGGGGAGCATGTTACTGATGGTGTGGAGTCTGTTATTGATAGTGGAGGAGCATGTTACTGATAGTGGGAGAGGCATGTTACCGATAGTGGGGAGGCATGTTATTGATCGCGGAGGAGCATGTTACTGATAGTGGGGGAGGCATGTTACTGTTAGTGGGGGAGGCATGTTACCGATATTGGGGAGCATGTTATTGATAGTGGAGGAGCATGTTACTGATAGTAGGGGAGCATGTTACTGATAGTGGGGGAGCATGTTACTGATAGTGGGGGAGGCATGTTACTGATAGTGGGGGAGGCATGTTACTGTTAGTGGGGGAGGCAAGTTATCGACAGTGGCGAGCATGTTACTGATAGAGGGGGTGGCATGTTACTGTTAGTGGTGGAGCATGTTACTGATGGTTTGGACTATGTTATTGATAGTGGAGGAGCATGTTACTGAAAGTGGGAGAGGCATGTTACTGTTAGTGGGGGAGGCATGTTACCGATAGTGGGGAGCATGTTACTGATAGTGGGGGAGGCATGTTACTGATAGCAGGGGAGAATGTTTCTGATAGTGTGGAGGCATGTTACTGTTAGTGGGGGAGGCATGTTGCCGATAGTGGGGAGCATGTTATTGATAGTGGAGGAGCATGTTACTGATAGTAGGGGAGCATGTTACTGATAGTGGGGGAGGCATGTTACTGATAGTGGGGGAGCATGTTACTGATAGTGGGGAGGCATGTTAGTGATATTGGGGGAGGTATGTTACTGCTGGTGGGGAGGCATGTTACTGATAGTCGGGGAGGCATGTTACTGATAGTGGGGGAGGCATGTTACTGATAGTGGGGGAGCATGTTACTGATAGTGGGGATACATGTTACTGATAGTGGGTGAGTATGTTATTGATAGTGGGGGAGTATGTTACTGATAGTAGGGGAGCATGTTACTGATAGTGGGGGAGGCGTGTTACTGATAGTGGGGGAGCATGTTACTGATAGTGGGGGAGGCATGTTACTGATAGTGGGCATGCATATTACTGATAGTGGGGGAGGCATGTTACTGATAGTGGGGGAGCATGTTACTGATAGTCGGGGAGGCATATTACTGATAGTGGGGGAGCATGTTACTGATAGTGGGGAAGAACATTACTAGCAGCGGGCAAATCATATTTCTGTGAGTTGGGGACGCAGGTTATTAAATGTGGGGAGCTAGTTGCTGACAGTGAGAAAGGGATGGTACTGATAGTCTGGGAGCATGTTGTTGATAGTGGGGGCACATGTTACCGATAGTAGGGGAGGCGTGTTACAGATAGTGGGGAGGCATGTTATGGATCATGGGGAAGCACGTTACAGATACTGGGCGAACATGTTACTGACAGTGGGGGAGCATTTTACTGATAGTGGGGAGGCATGTTACTGATCGTGGGGGAGGCAGGTTACTGAATTTGGGAGGAGCATGTTACTGATAGTGGGAGAGCATGTTACTGATAGTGGGGAGGCATGTTACTGATATTGGGTGAGTTTGTTATTGATTGTAGGGGAGTATGTTACTGATAGTGGGGGAGGCATGTTACTGATAGTGGGGTAGCATGTTACTGATAGTGGGGAGGCATGTTATTGATTGTGGAGGAGCATGTTACTGATAGTAGGGGAGCATGTTACTGATAGTGGGGAGGCATGTTACTGATAGTGGGGAGCATGTTACTGATAGTGGGGGAGGCATGTTACTGATAGCAGGGGAGCATGTAGCTGATAATGTGGAGGCATGTTACTGTTAGTGGGGGAGGCATGTTACCGATAGTGGGGAGCATGTTACTGATAGTAGGGGAGCACGTTACTGATAGTGGGGGAGGCCTGTTACTGATAGTGGGGGAGCATGTTACTGATAGTGGGGAGGCATGTTACTGATAGTGGGGGAGGCATGTTACTGATAGTGGGGGAGCATGTTACTGATAGTGGGGGAGCATGTTACTGATAGTCGGGGAGGCATGTTACTGATAGTTGGGGAGCATGTTACTGATAGTGGGGGAGGCATATTACTGATAGTGGGGGAGAACATTACTAGCAGCGGGCAAATCATATTTCTGTGAGTTGGGGACGCAGGTTATTAAATGTGGGGGGCTAGTTGCTGACAGTGAGAAAGGGATGGTACTGATAGTCTGGGAGCATGTTGTTGATAGTGGGGGAGTACGTTACTAATAGTGGGGAGGCATGTTACTGATAGTGGGGAGCGTGTTATTGATAGTGGAGGAGCATGTTACTGATAGTGGGGGAGCATGTTACTGATAGTGGGAGAAGCATGTTACTGATAGTGGGAGAGGCATGTTACTGATAGTGGGGGAGGCATGTCACCGATAGTGGGGGAGCTTGTTATTCATAGTGGAGGAGCATGTTACTGATAGTGTGGAGGCTTGTTACTGATAGTTTGGAGGCATGTTACTGATAGTGGGGAGCATGTTTTTGATAGTGGAGGAGCATGTTACTGATAGTTGGGAGGCATGTTACTGATCGTGGGGGAGGCATGTTACTGATAGTGGGGAGCATGTTACTGATAGTGGAGGAGCATGTTACTCTTAGTAGGGGATGATGTTACTGATAGTGGGGAAGCATGTTACTGATTGTGGGTAGGCATGTTACTGATAATGGGGGAGGCATGTCACCGATATGGGGGAGCATGTAACTGATAGTAGGGGAGCATGTACCTGACAGTTGAGAGGCATGTAACTGATGATGGTGGAGGAATGTTACTGATAGTGGGGAGGCATGTTACTGATAGTGGGGGAGGCATGTTACTGATAGTGGGGGAGCATGTCCCTTACAGTCGAGAGGCATGTTACTGATAGTGAGGGAGGCATGTTACTGATAGTGGGGAGGCATGTTACTGATAGTGGGGGAGGCATGTTATCGATAGTTGGGGAGGCATGTTACCGATAGTGGGGGAGACATGTTACTGATTGTGGGGAGCATGTTATTGATAGTGGAGGAGCATGTTACTGTTAGTAGGGGATCATGTTACTGATAGTGGGGAAGCATGTTACTGATAGTGGGGGAGGCATGTTACCGATAGTGGGGGAGCATGTTACTGATAGTAGGGGCGCATGTACCTGACAGTCGAGAGGCATGTTACTGATAGAGGGGAGGCATTTCACTGATAGTGCGGCAGGATGTTACTGATGACAGTGGAATTATGTTACTGACAGTAGGGGTGCATGTACCTGATAGTTGAGATGCATGTTACTGCTAGTGGGGGTGATATGTTACTGTCAGTGGGTATGGATGTTACTGATAGTGTGTAGGGATGTTATTAATAAAGGGGGAGCATGTTACTGATAGTTCGGTAGGTATGTTACTGATAGTGGGGGAGGTATGTTAATGATAGTCGGGGAGGTATGTTACCGATAGTGGGGGAAATATGTTAATGAGAGTGGCGGAGTTATGTTACTGATAGTGGGGTAGGTATGTTAACGATAGTGGGGGAGGTATGTTTTTGATAGTGGGGTAGGTATGTTAATGAGAGTGGCGGAGGTATGTTAATGATAGTTGGGGAGGTATGTTAATGATAGTCGGGTAGGTATGTTAACGATGGTGGGGTAGGTATTTTAATGATAGTGGGTGTGAGATGTGACTGATCATGGAGGAAGCATATAACTGATCGTGGAAATGCACGTTACTAATACTGGGAGATCATGTTCCTGATACTGAGACAGCATGTTACTAACAGTGGGGGAGCATGTTACTGGCTGTGGGGGAGGTACGTTACTGGTGCGGGTGAGGCATGTCACTGATCATGGAGGAGCATATTACTGATAGTTCGGTAGGTATGTTAATGATAGTGGGGGAGGTATGTTACTGATAGTGGGAGAGCAGGTTACTAACAGTGGGGGAGGCACGTTACTGACAGTGGGAGAGCAGGTTACTAGCAGTAGGGGAGGCATGTTACTGATAGTGGGAGAGCAGGTTAATAACAGTGGGGGAGGCATGTTACTGACAGTGGGAGAGCAGGTTACTCGCAGTGGGGGAGGCATGTTACTGACAGTGGGAGAGCAGGTTACTAACAGTGGGGGAGGCATGTTACTGACAGTTGGGGAGGCATGTTACTGATAGTGGGGGAGGCATGTTACTGATAGTGGAGGAGGCATGTTATTGATGGTGGGGTAGCATGTTACTAACAGTTGGGGAGGCATGTTACTGACAGTGGGGAAGCAGGTTACTAACAGTGGGGGAGGCATGTTACTGATAGTGGGAGAGCAGGTTACTAACAGTGGGGGAGGCATGTTACTGATAGTGGGAGAGCAGGTTACTAACAGTGGGGGAGGCATGTTACTGATAGTGGGAGAGCAGGTTACTAACAGTGGGGGAGGCATGTTACTGACAGTAGGGGAGGCATGTTACTGACAGTGGGAGAGCAGGTTACTAACAGTGGGGGAGGCATGTTACTGACAGTGGGAGAGCAGGTTACTAACAGTGGGGGAGGTATGTTACTGATAGTGGGAGAGCAGGTTACTAGCAGTGGGGGAGGCATGTTACTAACAGTGGGGGAGGCATGTTACTGATAGTGGGAGAGCAGGTTACTAACAGTAGGGGAGGCATGTTACTGACAGTGGGAGAGCAGGTTACTAACAGTGGGGGAGGCACGTTACTGACAGTGGGACAGCAGGTTACTAGCAGTAGGGGAGGCATGTTACTGATAGTGGGAGAGCAGGTTAATAACAGTGGGGGAGGCATGTTACTGACAGTGGGAGAGCAGGTTACTCGCAGTGGGGGAGGCATGTTACTGACAGTGGGAGAGCAGGTTACTAACAGTGGGGGAGGCATGTTACTGACAGTTGGGGAGGCATGTTACTGATAGTGGGGGAGGCATGTTACTGATAGTGGAGGAGGCATGTTATTGATGGTGGGGTAGCATGTTACTAACAGTTGGGGAGGCATGTTACTGACAGTGGGGAAGCAGGTTACTAACAGTGGGGGAGGCATGTTACTGATAGTGGGAGAGCAGGTTACTAGCAGTGGGGGAGGCATGTTACTGATAGTGGGAGAGCAGGTTACTAACAGTGGGGGAGGCATGTTACTGATAGTGGGAGAGCAGGTTACTAACAGTGGGGGAGGCATGTTACTGACAGTAGGGGAGGCATGTTACTGACAGTGGGAGAGCAGGTTACTAACAGTGGGGGAGGCATGTTACTGACAGTGGGAGAGCAGGTTACTAACAGTGGGGGAGGTATGTTACTGATAGTGGGAGAGCAGGTTACTAGCAGTGGGGGAGGCATGTTACTAACAGTGGGGGAGGCATGTTACTGATAGTGGGAGAGCAGGTTACTAACAGTGGGGGAGGCATGTTACTGACAGTGGGAGAGCAGGTTACTAACAGTGGGGGAGGTATGTTACTGATAGTGGGAGAGCAGGTTACTAGCAGTGGGGGGGGGGCATGTTACTGATAGTGGGAGAGCAGGTTACTAACAGTGGGGGAGGCATGTTACTGATAGTGGGGGAGCATGTTACTGGTAGTGGTGAGCATGTTATTGATAGTGGAGGAGCATGTTACTGATATTAGGGGAGCATGTTACTGATAGTGGGGAGGCATGTTACTGATAGTGGGGGAGCATGTTATTGATAGTGGGGTAGCATGTTACTGATAGTGGAGGAGGCATGTTACTGTTAGTTGGGGAGGCAAGTTACCGACAGTGGGGAGCATGTTACTGATAGAGGGGGAGGCATGTACTGTTAGTGGGGGAGCATGTTACTGATGGTGTGGAGTCTGTTATTGATAGTGGAGGAGCATGTTACTGATAGTGGGAGAGGCATGTTACCGATAGTGGGGAGGCATGTTATTGATCGTGGAGGAGCATGTTACTGATAGTGGGGGAGGCATGTTACTGTTAGTGGGGGAGGCATGTTACCGATATTGGGGAGCATGTTATTGATAGTGGAGGAGCATGTTACTGATAGTAGGGGAGCATGTTACTGATAGTGGGGGAGCATGTTACTGATAGTGGGGGAGGCATGTTACTGATAGTGGGGGAGGCATGTTACTGTTAGTGGGGGAGGCAAGTTATCGACAGTGGCGAGCATGTTACTGATAGAGGGGGTGGCATGTTACTGTTATTGGTGGAGCATGTTACTGATGGTTTGGACTATGTTATTGATAGTGGAGGAGCATGTTACTGAAAGTGGGAGAGGCATGTTACTGTTAGTGGGGGAGGCATGTTACCGATAGTGGGGAGCATGTTACTGATAGTGGGGGAGGCATGTTACTGATAGCAGGGGAGAATGTTTCTGATAGTGTGGAGGCATGTTACTGTTAGTGGGGGAGGCATGTTGCCGATAGTGGGGAGCATGTTATTGATAGTGGAGGAGCATGTTACTGATAGTAGGGGAGCATGTTACTGATAGTGGGGGAGGCATGTTACTGATAGTGGGGGAGCATGTTACTGATAGTGGGGAGGCATGTTAGTGATATTGGGGGAGGTATGTTACTGCTGGTGGGGAGGCATGTTACTGATAGTCGGGGAGGCATGTTACTGATAGTGGGGGAGGCATGTTACTGATAGTGGGGGAGCATGTTACTGATAGTGGGGATACATGTTACTGATAGTGGGTGAGTATGTTATTGATAGTGGGGGAGTATGTTACTGATAGTAGGGGAGCATGTTACTGATAGTGGGGGAGGCGTGTTACTGATAGTGGGGGAGCATGTTACTGATAGTGGGGGAGGCATGTTACTGATAGTGGGCATGCATATTACTGATAGTGGGGGAGGCATGTTACTGATAGTGGGGGAGCATGTTACTGATAGTCGGGGAGGCATATTACTGATAGTGGGGGAGCATGTTACTGATAGTGGGGAAGAACATTACTAGCAGCGGGCAAATCATATTTCTGTGAGTTGGGGACGCAGGTTATTAAATGTGGGGAGCTAGTTGCTGACAGTGAGAAAGGGATGGTACTGATAGTCTGGGAGCATGTTGTTGATAGTGGGGGCACATGTTACCGATAGTAGGGGAGGCGTGTTACAGATAGTGGGGAGGCATGTTATGGATCATGGGGAAGCACGTTACAGATACTGGGCGAACATGTTACTGACAGTGGGGGAGCATTTTACTGATAGTGGGGAGGCATGTTACTGATCGTGGGGGAGGCAGGTTACTGAATTTGGGAGGAGCATGTTACTGATAGTGGGAGAGCATGTTACTGATAGTGGGGAGGCATGTTACTGATATTGGGTGAGTTTGTTATTGATTGTAGGGGAGTATGTTACTGATAGTGGGGGAGGCATGTTACTGATAGTGGGGTAGCATGTTACTGATAGTGGGGAGGCATGTTATTGATTGTGGAGGAGCATGTTACTGATAGTAGGGGAGCATGTTACTGATAGTGGGGAGGCATGTTACTGATAGTGGGGAGCATGTTACTGATAGTGGGGGAGGCATGTTACTGATAGCAGGGGAGCATGTAGCTGATAATGTGGAGGCATGTTACTGTTAGTGGGGGAGGCATGTTACCGATAGTGGGGAGCATGTTACTGATAGTAGGGGAGCACGTTACTGATAGTGGGGGAGGCCTGTTACTGATAGTGGGGGAGCATGTTACTGATAGTGGGGAGGCATGTTACTGATAGTGGGGGAGGCATGTTACTGATAGTGGGGGAGCATGTTACTGATAGTGGGGGAGCATGTTACTGATAGTCGGGGAGGCATGTTACTGATAGTTGGGGAGCATGTTACTGATAGTGGGGGAGGCATATTACTGATAGTGGGGGAGAACATTACTAGCAGCGGGCAAATCATATTTCTGTGAGTTGGGGACGCAGGTTATTAAATGTGGGGGGCTAGTTGCTGACAGTGAGAAAGGGATGGTACTGATAGTCTGGGAGCATGTTGTTGATAGTGGGGGAGTACGTTACTAATAGTGGGGAGGCATGTTACTGATAGTGGGGAGCGTGTTATTGATAGTGGAGGAGCATGTTACTGATAGTGGGGGAGCATGTTACTGATAGTGGGAGAAGCATGTTACTGATAGTGGGAGAGGCATGTTACTGATAGTGGGGGAGGCATGTCACCGATAGTGGGGGAGCTTGTTATTCATAGTGGAGGAGCATGTTACTGATAGTGTGGAGGCTTGTTACTGATAGTTTGGAGGCATGTTACTGATAGTGGGGAGCATGTTTTTGATAGTGGAGGAGCATGTTACTGATAGTTGGGAGGCATGTTACTGATCGTGGGGGAGGCATGTTACTGATAGTGGGGAGCATGTTACTGATAGTGGAGGAGCATGTTACTCTTAGTAGGGGATGATGTTACTGATAGTGGGGAAGCATGTTACTGATTGTGGGTAGGCATGTTACTGATAATGGGGGAGGCATGTCACCGATATGGGGGAGCATGTAACTGATAGTAGGGGAGCATGTACCTGACAGTTGAGAGGCATGTAACTGATGATGGTGGAGGAATGTTACTGATAGTGGGGAGGCATGTTACTGATAGTGGGGGAGGCATGTTACTGATAGTGGGGGAGCATGTCCCTTACAGTCGAGAGGCATGTTACTGATAGTGAGGGAGGCATGTTACTGATAGTGGGGAGGCATGTTACTGATAGTGGGGGAGGCATGTTATCGATAGTTGGGGAGGCATGTTACCGATAGTGGGGGAGACATGTTACTGATTGTGGGGAGCATGTTATTGATAGTGGAGGAGCATGTTACTGTTAGTAGGGGATCATGTTACTGATAGTGGGGAAGCATGTTACTGATAGTGGGGGAGGCATGTTACCGATAGTGGGGGAGCATGTTACTGATAGTAGGGGCGCATGTACCTGACAGTCGAGAGGCATGTTACTGATAGAGGGGAGGCATTTCACTGATAGTGCGGCAGGATGTTACTGATGACAGTGGAATTATGTTACTGACAGTAGGGGTGCATGTACCTGATAGTTGAGATGCATGTTACTGCTAGTGGGGGTGATATGTTACTGTCAGTGGGTATGGATGTTACTGATAGTGTGTAGGGATGTTATTAATAAAGGGGGAGCATGTTACTGATAGTTCGGTAGGTATGTTACTGATAGTGGGGGAGGTATGTTAATGATAGTCGGGGAGGTATGTTACCGATAGTGGGGGAAATATGTTAATGAGAGTGGCGGAGTTATGTTACTGATAGTGGGGTAGGTATGTTAACGATAGTGGGGGAGGTATGTTTTTGATAGTGGGGTAGGTATGTTAATGAGAGTGGCGGAGGTATGTTAATGATAGTTGGGGAGGTATGTTAATGATAGTCGGGTAGGTATGTTAACGATGGTGGGGTAGGTATTTTAATGATAGTGGGTGTGAGATGTGACTGATCATGGAGGAAGCATATAACTGATCGTGGAAATGCACGTTACTAATACTGGGAGAGCATGTTCCTGATACTGAGACAGCATGTTACTAACAGTGGGGGAGCATGTTACTGGCTGTGGGGGAGGTACGTTACTGGTGCGGGTGAGGCATGTCACTGATCATGGAGGAGCATATTACTGATAGTTCGGTAGGTATGTTAATGATAGTGGGGGAGGTATGTTACTGATAGTGGGAGAGCAGGTTACTAACAGTGGGGGAGGCACGTTACTGACAGTGGGAGAGCAGGTTACTAGCAGTAGGGGAGGCATGTTACTGATAGTGGGAGAGCAGGTTAATAACAGTGGGGGAGGCATGTTACTGACAGTGGGAGAGCAGGTTACTCGCAGTGGGGGAGGCATGTTACTGACAGTGGGAGAGCAGGTTACTAACAGTGGGGGAGGCATGTTACTGACAGTTGGGGAGGCATGTTACTGATAGTGGGGGAGGCATGTTACTGATAGTGGAGGAGGCATGTTATTGATGGTGGGGTAGCATGTTACTAACAGTTGGGGAGGCATGTTACTGACAGTGGGGAAGCAGGTTACTAACAGTGGGGGAGGCATGTTACTGATAGTGGGAGAGCAGGTTACTAACAGTGGGGGAGGCATGTTACTGATAGTGGGAGAGCAGGTTACTAACAGTGGGGGAGGCATGTTACTGATAGTGGGAGAGCAGGTTACTAACAGTGGGGGAGGCATGTTACTGACAGTAGGGGAGGCATGTTACTGACAGTGGGAGAGCAGGTTACTAACAGTGGGGGAGGCATGTTACTGACAGTGGGAGAGCAGGTTACTAACAGTGGGGGAGGTATGTTACTGATAGTGGGAGAGCAGGTTACTAGCAGTGGGGGAGGCATGTTACTAACAGTGGGGGAGGCATGTTACTGATAGTGGGAGAGCAGGTTACTAACAGTAGGGGAGGCATGTTACTGACAGTGGGAGAGCAGGTTACTAACAGTGGGGGAGGCACGTTACTGACAGTGGGACAGCAGGTTACTAGCAGTAGGGGAGGCATGTTACTGATAGTGGGAGAGCAGGTTAATAACAGTGGGGGAGGCATGTTACTGACAGTGGGAGAGCAGGTTACTCGCAGTGGGGGAGGCATGTTACTGACAGTGGGAGAGCAGGTTACTAACAGTGGGGGAGGCATGTTACTGACAGTTGGGGAGGCATGTTACTGATAGTGGGGGAGGCATGTTACTGATAGTGGAGGAGGCATGTTATTGATGGTGGGGTAGCATGTTACTAACAGTTGGGGAGGCATGTTACTGACAGTGGGGAAGCAGGTTACTAACAGTGGGGGAGGCATGTTACTGATAGTGGGAGAGCAGGTTACTAGCAGTGGGGGAGGCATGTTACTGATAGTGGGAGAGCAGGTTACTAACAGTGGGGGAGGCATGTTACTGATAGTGGGAGAGCAGGTTACTAACAGTGGGGGAGGCATGTTACTGACAGTAGGGGAGGCATGTTACTGACAGTGGGAGAGCAGGTTACTAACAGTGGGGGAGGCATGTTACTGACAGTGGGAGAGCAGGTTACTAACAGTGGGGGAGGTATGTTGCTGATAGTGGGAGAGCAGGTTACTAGCAGTGGGGGAGGCATGTTACTAACAGTGGGGGAGGCATGTTACTGATAGTGGGAGAGCAGGTTACTAACAGTGGGGGAGGCATGTTACTGACAGTGGGAGAGCAGGTTACTAACAGTGGGGGAGGTATGTTACTGATAGTGGGAGAGCAGGTTACTAGCAGTGGGGGGGGGGCATGTTACTGATAGTGGGAGAGCAGGTTACTAACAGTGGGGGAGGCATGTTACTGACAGTGGGGGAGGCATGTTACTGATAGTGGGAGAGCAGGTTACTAACAGTGGGGGAGGCATGTTACTGACAGTGGGGGAGGCATGTTACTGATAGTGGGAGAGCAGGTTACTAGCAGTGGGGGAGGCATGTTACTGACAGTGGGAGAGCAGGTTACTAACAGTGGGGGAGGCATGTTACTGATAGTGGGGGAGCAGGTTACTAACAGTGGGGGAGGCATGTTACTAACAGTGGGGGAGGCATGTTACTGACAGTGGGAGAGCAGGTTACTAGCAGTGTGGGAGGCATGTTACTGATAGTGGGAGAGCAGGTTACTAACAGTGGGGGAGGCATGTTACCGACAGTGGGAGAGCAGGTTACTAACAGTGGGAGAGGCATGTTACTAACAGTTGGGGAGGCATGTTACTGATAGTGGGGGAGGCATGTTACTGATAGTGGAGGAGGCATGTTATTGATGGTGGGGTAGCATGTTACTAACAGTTGGGGAGGCATGTTACTGACAGTGGGGAAGCAGGTTACTAACAGTAGGGGAGGCATGTTACTGATAGTGGGAGAGCAGGTTACTAACAGTGGGGGAGGCATGTTACTGACAGTGGGAGAGCAGGTTACTGACAGTGGGGGAGGCATGTTACTGACAGTGGGAGAGCAGGTTACTGACAGTGGGGGAGGCATGTTACTGACAGTGGGAGAGCAGGTTACTAACAGTGGGGAAGGCATGTTACTGACAGTGGGAGAGCAGGTTACTAACAGTGGGGGAGGTATGTTACTGATAGTGGGAGAGCAGGTTACTAACAGTAGGGGAGGCATGTTACTGATAGTGGGAGAGCAGGTTACTAACAGTGGGGGAGGCATGTTACTGATAGTGGGAGAGCAGGTTACTAACAGTGGGGGAGGCATGTTACTGACAGTGGGAGAGCAGGTTACTAACAGTAGGGGAGGCATGTTACTGATAGTGGGAGAGCAGGTTACTAACAGTGGGGGAGGCATGTTACTGACAGTGGGAGAGCAGGTTACTAACATTGGGGGAGGTATGTTACTGATAGTGGGAGAGCAGGTTACTAGCAGTGGGGGAGGTATGTTACTGATAGTGGGAGAGCAGATTACTAACAGTGGGGGAGGCATGTTACTGACAGTGGGGGAGGCATGTTGCTGATAGTGGGAGAGCAGGTTACTAACAGTGGGGGAGGCATGTTACTGACAGTGGGGGAGGCATGTTACTGATAGTGGGAGAGCAGGTTACTAACAGTGGGGGAGGCATGTTACTGATAGTGGGGGAGCAGGTTACTAACAGTGGGGGAGGCATGTTACTAACAGTGGGGGAGGCATGTTACTGATAGTGGGACAGCAGGTTACTAACAGTGGGGGAGGCATGTTACTTATAGTGGGAGAGCAGGTTACTAACAGTGGGGGAGGCATGTTACTGACAGTGGGAGAGCAGGTTACTAACAGTGGGAGAGGCATGTTACTAACAGTGGGAGAGCAGGTTACTAACAGTGGGGGAGGCATGTTACTGACAGTGGGGAAGGCATGTTACTGACAGTGGGAGAGCAGGTTACTAACAGTGGGGGAGGCATGTTACTGATAGTGGGGGAGGCATGTTACTGATGGTGGGGGAGGCATGTTACCGATAGTGGGGGAGCATGTTACTGACAGTGGGGGAGCATGTTACCGATAGTGGGGAGGCATGTTACTGATAGTGGGGAGGCATGTTACTGATAGTAGGGGAACACGTTTCTGATAATGGGGGAGGCATATTACTGATTGAGGGGGAGGCATGTTCCTGATAACGCGGGAGACATGTCCCTGATATTGGGGGATCATGTTCCTGATACTGGGGGGAGGTGTGTTAGTGATAGTAGGGGGAGACATGTGAAAATGCTGGCAGGCAAGATCTGGGAGAATCCTTAAATATATCAATCAGGACCCCTCATGGATGACAGAAGAAGATCTATTGGAGCTGCAGGACATTATTGAAATGAAGTGGTTAGAACACAGAACAGTACGGCAAACTACAGGCCCGTCAGCCCACGATGTTGTGCCGAACTTTTACCCTAATTCTGAGGTCTATCTAACCTCCACCCCTACCTTGTACTATCATCCGTATGTCTATCTAATAGCCGCTTAAATGCCCCTAATGAGGCCAACTCCACTACCCTCTCCAGCAATGCATTCCACACCCCTACTACTCTCTGAGTGAAGAACCTACCACTGACTTCTCCCCAATATCTACCTCCTTTCACTTTAAAACTATGTCCCCACGTAAAAGCTACCTCCACCCTAGGAAAAAGTCTCTGGCTCTCCACTCTATCTATACTTCTGATCATTTTGGACACCTCTATCAAGTCACCTGTCATCCTTCGTCGTTCTAAAAAGATCAGTATGACAGGTCGGCACAACATCGAGGGCTGAACGGCCTGTACTGTGCTGTAATGTTCTATGTTCTAGAAAAGCCCTAGCTCTCTCAACCTTTCCTCATAAGACCATCCCTCCATTCCAGGCAACATCCTGGTAAATCTCCTCTGCACCTTTTCTAATGCTTGTGTGGGAACTTGTGTGCAGCGTTGGAGGAGGGAGAGGAGGTCTTTATTGAATACCTTGCTTCAATAATCACCAGTGAGAGGGGAATTGAGATTTGTGAGGACAGCATGAAACAGGCACATCTGCTCAAACAGCTTGTTAGGAAGGAGGATGTGCTAGAAAATTTGAAAAACATGAGGTTAGATTAGTCCCCTGGGCCAGACGGGATATAGCCAAAGTTGGTACGGGAAGCGAGGGGAGAGCTTTCTGCTCCTTTGGTAATGATCGTTGCGTCCTCATTATCCACTGGAATAGTACCAGATGATTGGAGGGTGGCAAATGTCATTCCCTTGTTCAAGAAAGGGAATAGGGATGATCCTGGGAATTACAGATCAGTCAGTCTTACTTCTGTGATGGGCAAATTATTGGAGAGGATTCTGAGAAATAGTATTTATGATATTTGGAAAAGCACAGTTTGATTTGAAATAGTCAGCATGGCTTTGTGAGGGGCAGATCATGCTTCACAAGCCTTATTGAATTCTTTGAGGATGTGACAAAACGCATTGATGAAGGTAGAGCTGTGGATGTGATGTATCTGGATTTTAACAAGGCATTCAATAAGGTTCCCCATGGCGGGCTCATTCAGAAAGTAAGGGGGCATGGGATTCGTGGAAATTTGTCTGTCCGGATACAGAATTGGCTGTCAAATAGAAGACACATTCATGATTGTCAACAAAAAAATGTCCAAGTCTCTTCAACCTTTCCTTGTGAATCAATCCTTCCAATCCAGATAACATCTCAATAAATCTTTTCTGCACACCTAATAATATCCTTTATATTGTCGGGCAACTAAAAATGCACATGATACTCCAAATGTGGCCCCACCATCTTGTACAGCTGCAATGAAACATCCCAACTCCCACGCTCAGTTATCTGACCGATGAAAGCTACCATGCTGAAAGCCATCTTCACTGCCCTGTCTACCTGTGACTCCAGTTTCAAGGAGGTATGAACCAGTACCCCTAGATCTCTTTGTTCTGTAGCACTCCTCAGGGCCCTACCGTTGACTGCGTAGGTCCTGCCCTGGTCTGCTTTACCAAAATGCAACACCCTGCACTTAAGTAAATTAAATTCCACTTGCAGTATCATAACATTCCAGACCATAGGTTTAGTGTGGGGAAGTGGGACTGATGTAGATTTAGAATGAATGTACATTGAGAAAAACCAATGGGCTGAAGGGCCTCTTCTGCACTGTATGATTCTATGATTACCTTGTTTTCTCCACATTTTGTTCCTTCTTGAACCATCTCTGAAGTTATGAAATCATTCATAACAATCGCTGTTGTTTTGCATTGATAATTAACATCCATCACCGTAAAGTTTACTATTTTGACAGCTGCTGTCTCCATTTCAAGTGGATGTGATTCTCCACCGTCACACTGGACTTTTCCGCACTGGACATTCCTGTAGGAAGACACAGACAATTATTTCCTTGTCACATTCTGCCAGGTGTTAAAGTTCGATACCAGATACCTCACATACTGAGAGCTGATCTGCTTTAAACAGACAGGATTCAGAAAGTAATTGAGTGAGGGTGGAGAGAGGGCACTGTAACTCATTGAAGAATCTGGAACATGAGAGAAACATTCTCAGGATAAGAGGTTGATCCTTTAGAACAGGGACGAGGCGATACCTATAATCTTAACGGGTCTAGAATTTTCTGGATTATTGTTTGCTGCCCAGTGCCAGGTTTGGTATGTCTGCAAAGGGCTGGAGGGGAACTGGAGAGGTGGGGTGATGCAGAATCCAGCCATCATGGTCTATCAGTGAGGTAATGGTCTAATGGCATTGTCACTGCACTGTTTATCTAGCAAACAAGGTCATGTTCTGGACATCTGGGTTTGAATCCCACCATAGCTGATGGTGGAATTTAAATTCAGCATTCACAAAAAGTCTGGAATTACAGGTTTAGGAATAGCCAGTAATCTTTTATCATTTGCTGGGAAAACCCATCTGGTTCACTAATGTCCTTTAGGGAAGGGAACTGCCATCCTTATCTCATCTAGTCTACATGTGGCTCCAGACCCACAGCAATGTGATTGATCATCAACTGCCCTCTGAGTAATTAGGGATAGGCAAGAAATGCCAGCCAATCCAGGAACACCCACATTCCATGAATGAATAAGAAAAATGTCAGTGCAATATCAGGATATAGAAGGAGGTTCTACACAGTCAGTTTCATGACTTAGCACCAAATTAACAAACAGAACCTCAAAGGTTGTAATTTCCAGATAGTGATCCGAGCTGTGAACAAACTGGTTTAAACGAATCCAATGATCGAGATGCCTGTTGTTGGAGAAGTGGGTTCTGCTTGTGCACTGCGGAGGGGGGAAGGTGTATCAATGCTGAGCCCAAGTCTGGGTCAAATCTGAACGAGGGAGCTTGGTGCAGCTCTGTAAACGGGGGCGTGTTGCTGGTTCATTAGGAGTTAGGTGAGTGGGAAGAAGCCGTTTGTTTGTATTTGCCATGAGCCTTCCACCATCTTGCTGTGTAAGAATTGGTTTTTGCACCAGTACAGAGAAAGGAACTGTGCAGTTAAGTGACAGCAGTCCTGAGACAGTGAGTGACCCACAACAGTGTGACATTACAGCCAACAGATTGATAGGTAACTCTTTCTCTCTTATACATTCACACTCATGATATGTTCCTCCTGTACTTTATGGCAAACCCTAGAAGCTTCGGTTGTTCCTGGTGACCACGTGTGCAGGAAGTGTGTCCAGATGCAGCGAGTAGCTACCTGCATTTCAGAGCTGGTGTTGCAGGTGACCTGACTGTGGAGTGTCTGCAATACTGAGCAAGAACATAGAACATAGAACAGTAGAGTACAGATCAGGCCCTTCAGCTGATGATGTTGTGCCAAACTATTATCCTACCCTAAGATCAAACCACCCTGCATACCCTACATTCCACTCTCCTCCATGTGCCTATCCTAGAGTCGCTTAAATGTCCCTAATAAATCTGACTCCACTACCTCTGCTGGCAGCATATTCCACACACCGACCACTCTCTGTGTAAAGATCCTATCTCTGATATCTCCCCTATACCTTCCTCAAGTCACCTTAAAATTATGTCCCCTTGTAATAGTGATTTCTGCCTTGGGAAAAACATCTCTAGCTGTCCACTCTATCTATGCCTGTCATCATCTTGTACACCTTTCTCAAGCCACCTCTGATCCTTCTCCACCTCCTGGTAAATCTCCTCTGCCCCCTCTCTAAAGCTTTCACATTCTCCCTATAATAAGGCAACCAGAGCTCAACACAATATTCCAAGTGTGGTCTAACCAGAGTTTTTTCGAGCTGCAGCATAACCTCAGGGCTCTTAACCTCAATTCCCCTGCCAACACACCATACACCTTCTTTACAAACCTATCAACTTGGGTAGCAACTTTGAGGGATCGATGGATGTGGACCCCAAGATCCCTCTGTTCCTCCAGACTGCCAAGAATCCTGTCATTAACCCTGTAACCTGCATTCAAATTCCACCTTCCAAAATGAATCACTTCACACTTTTCTTGGTTGAATTCCATCTGCCACTTCTTTGCCCAGCTCTGCATCCTGTCAATGTTCCACTGCACCTACAACAGCCCTCCACGCTGTCCACAACTCCACCAAACTTCGTGTCATCGACAAACTTACTAACCCACCCTTCCACTTCCTCATTCAAATCATTAATAAAAATGACAAAGAGCAGAGGTCCCAGAACAGGGATGATACTAAAATGTAGGGTATGCAGGGTAGGTTGATCTCAGTAGGATAATAGGTCGGCACAACATTGTGGGCCAAAGGGCCTATAGTAGAGAACAGAGAACATTACAGTGCAGTGCAGGACCTTTTGGCCCTCCATGTTGCGCCAACCTGTGAAATCAATCTGAAGCCCATCGAACCTACACTGTTCCATTGTCATCTATATGTTTATCCAATGATCATTTAAATGCCCTTAAACTTGGCAAGTCAACTACTGTTGCAGGCAGGGCGTTCCACGCCCTCACTACTCTCTGAGGAAAGAACCTACCTCTGACATCTGTCCTATATCTATCACCCCTTAGTTTAAAACTATATCCCCTCGTGCTAGTAATCACCAAAGGGAAAATGCTCTCACTGTCCACCCTGTCTAATCCTCTGATTATCTTGTTTGTCTCTATTAAGTCACCTCTTAACGCTCTTCCCTCTCACAAAAGCAGCCTCAAATTCCTCAGCCTGTCCTCATAAGACGTTCCCTCCATACCAGTCAACATCCTGGTAAATCTACTCTGCACCATTTCCAAGCCTTCCACATCCTTCCTATAATGCGGCGACCAGAACTGTACACAATACTCCAAGTGCGGCCACACCAGAGATTTGTACAGCTGCAACATGGCCTCATGGCTCTGAAACTTAATCCCTCTATCAATAAAACCTAACACATGGTACGCCTTCTTAACAACCCTATCAACCTGGGTGGCAACTTTCAGGGATCGACCGCACATGGTCACCGAGATCTCTCTCTGCTCATCGACACGACCAAGAATCTTACCATTAGCACAGTACTCTGTGTTGATGTTACACCTTCCAAAGTGAATCACCTCACACTTGTCCGCATTAAACTCCAATTGCCACCGCTCAGCCCAGCTCTGCAGCTTATCTATGTCCTACTTCAACCAACAGCATCCTTCCGCACTATCCACAAATTCACCAACTTCAGTGTCATCCACAAATTTACGAACCCATCCTTACATGCCCTCATCCAGGTCATTTAGAACACAGAACATAGAACAATACAGTGCAGAACAGGCCCTTCGGCCCTCGATGTTGCGCTGACCTGTGAACTAATCTAAGTCCCTCCCCCTACACTATCCCATCATTATCTATATGCTTATCCAAGGACTGTTTAAATGCCCCTAATGTGGCTGAGTTAACTATATTGGCAGGCAGGACGTTCCACGCCCTTACCATTCTCTGAGTATTACCATTCCCTTTCCTGCCTCTGACATCTGTCTTAAATCTATCACCCCTCAATTTGTAGCTATGTCCCCTTGTACAAGCTAAAGTCATCATCCTCGGAAAAAGACTCTCACTGTCCACCCTATCTAATCCTCTGATCATCTTCTATGTCTCTATTAAATCCCCTCTTAGTCTCCTTCTCTCCAATGAGAACAGGCCCAAGTCCCTCAGCCTTTCTTCATAAGGCCTGCGCTCCAGACCAGGCAACATCCTGGTAAATCTCCTCTGCACCTTCTCCAATGCTTCCACATCCTTCCTGTAATGGGGTGACCAGAACTGCACGCAATATTCCAAATGAGGCCGCACTAGCTTTTTGGACAGTTGCAGCATGACATCACGGCTCCGGAACTCAATCCCTCTCCCAATAAAACCTAACACACCGTAAGCCTTCTTAGGAGCACCATCAATCTGGGTGGCAACATTCAGGGGTCTATGTACATGGACACCAAGATCCCCCTGCACATCCACACTACCAAGAATCTTTCCATTGACCCATATTCTACCTTCCTATTATTCATCCCAAAGTGAATCACCTCACATTTTTCCGTATTAAACCCCATTTTCCACCTTTCGGCCCAATTCTGCAGTTTATCCAAGTCTCCCTGCAACCTGCAACATTCTTCCACACTGCCCACCACTCCATTGACTTTAGTGTCATCTGTAAACTTACTAACCCATCCACCTATGCCTGCGTCCAAGTCATTTATAAAAATGACAAACAGCAGTGGTCCCAAAGCAGATCCTTGAGGCACACCACTAGTAACCTGACTCCAGGCTGAATATTTTCCATCAACCACCACTCGTTGCCTTCTTACAGAAAGCCAGTTTCTAATCCAAACTGCTAAATCTCCCTCAATCCTGTGCCTCTGTATTTTCTCCAATAGCCTAACATGTGGAACCTTATCAAAGGCTTTACTGAAGTCCATGTTCACCGCATCAACTGCCCTCCCCTCATCCACATGCTTGGTCACCTTCTCAAAAAACTCACTGAGGTTTGTGAGACACGACCTGCCCTTTGACGAATCCATGCTGACTATCTCCAATCAAATTGTTTTTTGCGAGATAATTAAAAATCCTATCTCTTATAATCTTTTCCAAAACGTTTCCTACAGCAGACATAAGGCTCACAGGTCTATAATTACCTGGGTCATCGCTATTGCCCTTCCTGAACAAGGGCGCAACATTTGCAAGCCTCCAGGCTTCTGGTACTAAACCTGTAGACAATGAGGACTCAAAGATCAAGGCCAAAGGCTCCGTCACCTCCTCCCTAGCTTCCCAGAGAATCCTCGGAAAAATCCCATTCGGCCGAGGGGATTTATCTACCTTCACACCTTCTCGAATTGATAACACGTCCTCCTTACTAACCTTAATCCTTTCAATTCTAGTAGCCTGCAGCTCAGTCATCTCCTCTACAATATTTTCCTGTTCCTCAGTGAAAACAGATGAGAAATAATCATTTAGCATCTCTCCGATCTCCACAGGGTCCACACACAACTTCCTACTTCTGTCTTTGACTGGCCCTAATCCTATCCTAGTCATCCTCTTATTCCTCACATACTATAGAAAGATTTAGGGTTCTCCTTTATTCTACCTGCTAATGTCTGCTCATGTCCCCCCCTTGCTCTTGTTCACTCTCTCTTTAAATCCTTCCCAGCTAATCTGTAACTCTCCATCACCTCATCTGAGCCATCTCGTCTCATCGCCACATAAGCCTCCCTCTTCCACTTAACAAGAGATAGAATTTCTTTAGTAAACCACGGCTCCCTTACCTTATCGCTTCCTCCCTGCCTGACAGGAACATACCTTTCAAGGACACGCAATATCTGTTCCTTAAACCAGCTCCACATTTCGATTGTCCCCATCCCCTGCATTTTGCTACCTCATTCTATGCCTCCTAAGTCCTGCCTAATCACATCATAATTGCCCTTCCCCCATCTATAACTCTTGCCCTGTGGCATGTTCCTATCCCTTTCCATTGCTAAAGTGAACATAATTGAATTATGGTCACTCTCTCCAAAGTGCTCACCCACCACTAAATCAAACACCTGGCCTGGTTCGTTACCAAGTACCAGATCCAGTGTGGCCTCCCCTCTTGTTGGCCCTTTGACATACTGAGTCAGGAAACCCTCCTGCACACATTGGACAAAAACTGATCCATCCAACGTACTACAATTATAGCATTTCCAGTCAGTGTTAGGGAAGTTAAAGTCTCCCATAATGACCACCCTGTTCCTTTCACTCCTGCCCAGAATCGTTTTGCCGATCCTCTCCTCCAAATCCCTGGAACTTTGGGGGGGCCTATAAAAAACTCCCAACAGGGTGACCTCTCCTTTTATGTTTCTGACCTCAGCCCCTACCACCTCAGGAGACGAGCCCGCGTCAAAAGTTCTTTCAGCCACCGTTACTTGACTAACAAAGCCACACCTCCCCCTCTTTTACCACCTTCCCTGATCTTAATGAAAGATCTAAACCCTGGAACCTGCAACATCCATTCCTGACCCTGCTCTATCCATGTCTCCAAAATGGCCACAACATCGAAGTCCCAGGTACCTATCCATGCTGCAAGCTCACCCACCTTATTCCAGATACTCCTGGCGTTAAAGTAGACACACTTCAACCCAGCTTGCTGTCTGCCAGCACACTCCTGTGGCAGTGAGGTCCTGACCATGTCCTCCATATGCTCATCCTCCTATGTACTAGAACTGCACCTCAGTTTCCCATCCCCCTTCTGAGCTAGTTTAAATCCACCCGAATAGCACTAGCAAATTTCCCACCCAGGATATTCGTGCCCCTCTGGTTCAAGTGGAGACCGTCCTGTTTGTACAGGTCCCACCTTCCCCAGAATGAGCCCCAACTGTCCATGTATCTGAAGCCCTCCCATCTGCACCATCCCTGCAGCCACATGTTCAGCTGAAATCTCTCCCTGTTCTTTGCCTCGCTATCACGTGGCACGGGTAACAAATCAGAGATAATTACTCTGTTTGTTTTAGCTCTCCGCTTCCACCCTAGCTCCCTGAAATCCTGCCTGACATCCCTATCCCTCTTTCTACCTATGTCATTGGTGCCTATGTGGACCATGACTTGAGGCTGGTCACCGTCTCCCTTCAGGGCCCCAATGACATGATCCGAGACATCACGGACCCTGGCACCTGGGGGGCAACGCACCAACCGTGAGTCTCTTTTGTTCCCAGCAATTCTTCTATCTGTCCCTCTAAGTATTGAGTCCCCAATGACTAACACTCTCTTCCTATCCCCCCTTCCCTTCTGCGCAAGAGGGACAGCCTCTGTGCCAGAGACCTGCACCCTACTGCATGCCCCTGGTAAGTCGTCCCCCCCAACATTATCCAAAACGGTATATTTGTTTTTCAGGGGAACGACCGCAGAGGATCCCTGCACTGACTGCTTTCTCCCCCTTCTCACAGTTACCCAGCTTGCTTCACGCTTGGGAGTAACTACTTCCCTGTAACTCTTGTCTATCACTGACTCTTCCTCCTGAATGATCCGAAGTTAATCCAGCTCCCGCTCCAGTTCCCTAACGCGGTCTTGGAGGAGCAGGAGTTGGGTGCACTTCCTGCAGACGTATTTGGATGGGACACTAATGGCGTCCCTCACCTCATACATCATGCAGGAGGAACATTCCTCTCCCTGCACTGCCATCCCTGCTGATCCCCTCATCAGAAAGTCAAAAAAAGAGAAGCTTACCTTGATTTGTTCCTGGTGTATAAGGTTAGAGGAGGTGGATGGCCGGGAGGCCCTAAAAGGATAGGGTCTTGGGTTTAGACAACGATCACGTATATAGCTGAGGGACGTAAAAAAAAGTCCCTCCCTTCCCAGAAGCCTCTGCTCTGAGGTGCTGCTGCTGTAACCAGAAATGGAAGGCTCCAATGCTCGAGGTAAGCTTTTAAAGATTGAAAAATCTCTGACTCACCGGCTTCCCGACAGGCCCCTGGTCCAAGCTCCCGCTCTAACTTTTTCTTACAAAGGTAAATGTAAGATGTTGCATTCCAGGTGCAATTGAATTGGTGAAATTACTGGATTTAAAGCAAAGTAGCTCTATTCTTCCAGTATCAGTTCAGTTCAAATACAACAAGAGGAAGAAAGAATTGAAGTAACTTAATTCTACAACATAGAAACATCGAAGAAAGGAGCAGGAGGAGGCCATTCAGCCCTTCGAGCCTGCTCTGCCATTCACCACGATCATGGCTAATCGTCCAACTCCACACCTAATCCTGCTTTCTCCCCATAACCTTTGATCCCATTCACCCCAAGTGCTATATCTGGCTGTCACTTGAATGCATTCGATGTTCTGGCATCAACTACTTCCCGTGGTAAGGAATTCCACAAGCTTATCATTCCTTGGGTGAAGAAATGTTTCCTCATCTCTGTCCTAAACAGTCTACCCAGAATCTTTAGACTGTGACTCTTGGTTCTGGACACACCTTTACTTTTCATTCGTTCATGGGATGAGGGCGTTGCTGACCAGGCAACATTTATTGCCCATTGGTAATTGCCCAGAGGGCAGTTCAGAGTCAACCACATTGCCATGGATCTGGAGTCACATGTACGCTGGACCGGGTAAGGATGGCAGTTTCCTTCCCTAAAGAACATTAGTGAACCAGATGGGTTTTTTCCAACAATCGACAATGGATTCATGGTCACCATCAGATTCTTAATTCCTGATATTTTATTGTGTTCAAAAAACTACCTTTGGAGACACCATAACGGAGAATCCCCAAACAGTGATTCCATAACCTTGTGTACATAGAACATAGAACATATAACATACAACAAAGGACATTACAGCACAGTACAGTCCCTTCGGCCCTCGATGTTGTGCCGACCTGTCATACCGATCTCAAGCCCATCTAACCTACACTATTCCATGTACGTCCATATGCTTGTCCAATGACGACTTAAATGTACCTAAAGTTGGCGAATCTACTACCGTTGCAGGCAAAGCGTTCCATTCCCTTACTACTCTCTGAGTAAAGAAACTACCTCTGACATCTGTCCTATATCTTTCACCCCTCAATTTAAAGTTGTGCCCCCTCGTACTCACCGTCACTATCCTAGGAAAAAGGCTCTCCCTATCCACCCTATCTAACCCTCTGATTATTTTATATGTTTCAATTAAGTCACCTCTCAACCTTCTTCTCTCTAATGAAAACAGCCTCAAGTCCCTCAGCCTTTCCTCGTAAGATCTTCCCTCCATACCAGGCAACATCTGAGTAAATCTCATATCAGAGATAATGGGAACTGCAGATGCTGGAGAATCCAAGATAATAACGTGTGAAGCTGGATGAACACAGCAGGCCAAGCAGCATCTCAGGAGCACAAAAGCTGATGTTTTGGGCCTAGACCCTTCATCAGAGGAAGGGTCTAGGCCTGAAACGTCAGCTTTTGTGCTCCTGAGATGCTGCTTGGCCTGCTGTGTTCATCCAGCTTCACACTTTAGTCTCTGAGTAAATCTCCTCTGTACCCTTTCCAAAGCTTCCACATCCTTCTTATAATGCGGTGACCAGGACCGCACACAATACTCCAAGTGCGGCCGCACCAGAGATTTGTACAGCTTCACCATCACCTCTTGGTTCCGGAACTCGATCCCTCTATTAATAAAAGCTAAAACACTGTATGCCTTCTTAACAGCCCTGTCAACCTGGGTGGCAACTTTCAAGGATCTGTGTACATGGACACCGAGATCTCTCTGCTCATCTACACGACTCAGAATCTTATCATTAGGCCTGTACTTTGCCTTCCGGTTACTCATACCAAAGTGCATCACCTCACACTTGTCTCCACTAAACTCCATTTGCCACCTCTCAGCCCAACTCTGCAGCTTATCTATGTCTCTCTGCAACCTACAGCATCCTTCATCACTATCCACAACTCCACCGACCTTAGTGTCGTCTGCAAATTTACTAACCCATCCTTCTACGCCCTCATCCAGGTCATTGATAAAAATGACAAACAGCAGTGGACCCAACACCGACCCTTGCGGTACACCTCTAGTAACTGGTCTTTTGGTGTAATTAGCAAAGAGTCAGAAGGAAACAGTTCAGAGTTATCCATCATCCACAACTGTCCTTCTCTTTTTGTTTTTCTCTTTCCCACCCATAATATCATATCTTGTTTCTTATTTATCTTGTTTGTATGCAGGAATTTTAACAAAGAGCTGGAGCTTAACTCATAGAATTTACAGTTTTTTTTATTATCTCATTGGATGATGAGCATTGCTGGTAAACCAGCATTCACTGTGCCCAGTGATAATGGGAACTGCAGATGCTGGAGAATCCAAGATAATAAAATGTGAGGCTGGATGAACACAGCAGGCCCAGCAGCATCTCAGGAACACAAAAGCTGACGTTTCGGGCCTAGACCCTTCATCAGAGAGGGCGATGGGGTGAGGGTTCTGGAATAAATAGGGAGAGAGGGGGAGGCGGACCGAAGATGGAGAGAAAAGAAGATAGGTGGAGAGAGTATAGGTGGGGAGGTAGGGAGGGGATAGGTCAATCCAGGGAAGACGGACAGTTCAAGGAGGTGGGATGAGGTTAGTAGGTAGGAGATGGAGGTGCGGCTTGGGGTGGGAGGAGAGGATGGGTGAGAGGAAGAACAGGTTAGGGAGCAGAGACAGGTTGGACTAGTTTTGGGATGCAGTGGGTGGAGGGGAAGAGCTGGGCTGGTTGAGTGGTGAAGTGGGGGGAGGGGACGAACTGGGCTGGTTTCGGGATGCGGTGGGGGAAGGGGAGATTTTGAAGCTGGTGAAGTCCACATTGATACCATTAGGCTGCAGGGTTCCCAGGCGGAATATGAGTTGCTGTTCCTGCAACCTTCGGGTGGCATCATTGTGGCACTGCAGGAGGCCCATGATGGACATGTCATCTAAAGAATGGGAGGGGGAGTGGAAATGGTTTGCGACCCAAGACATTTTTCCATCCCCACCCCTGTCTGCTTTCCGGAGAGACCACTCTCTCCGTGACTCCCTTGTTTGCTCCACACTGCCCTCCAACCCCACAACACCCGGCACCTTCCCCTGCAACCGCAGGAAATGCTACACTTGCCCCCACACCTCCTCCCTCACCCCTATCCCAGGCCCCAAGATGACATTCCACATTAAGCAGAGGTTCACCTGCACATCTGCCAATGTGGTGTACTGCATCCACTGTACCCGGTGTGGCTTCCTCTACATTGGGGAAACCAAGCAGAGGCTTGGGGACCGCTTTGCAGAACATCTCCGCTCGGTTCGCAAGAAACAACTGCACCTCCCAGTCGCAAACCATTTCCACTCCCCCTCCCATTCTTTAGATGACATGTCCATCATGGGCCTCCTGCAGTGCCACAATGATGCCACCCGACGGTTGCAGGAACAGCAACTCATATTCCGCTTGGGAACCCTGCAGCCTAATGGTATCATTGTGGACTTCACCAGCGTCACAATCTCCCCTTTTCCCACCACATCCCTCAACCAGCCCAGTTCGTCCCCTCCCCCCACTGCACCACACAACCAGCCTAGCTCTTCCCCTCCACTCACTGCATCCCAAAACCAGTCCAACCTGTCTCTGCCTCCCTAACCTGTTCTTCCTCTCATCCATCCCCTCCTCTCACGCCAAGCCGCACCTCCATCTCCTACGTACTAACCTCATCCCACCTCCTTGAACTGTCCGTCTTCCCTGGACTGACCTATCCCCTCCCTACCTCCCCACCTATACTCTCTCCACCTATCTTCTTTTCTCTCCATCTTCGGTCCGCCTCCCCCTCTCTCCCTATTTATTCCAGAACCCTCACCCCATCCCCCTCTCTGATGAAGGGTCTAGGCCCGAAACATCAGCTTTTGTGCTCCTGAGATGCTGCTGGGCCTATTGTGTTCATCCCTGAGAAGGTGGTAGTCAGAAATTCATAGTTTCTGTTTTCTATTGGTTCCAAAATTTTGACGTTAAGTAGCTAAATTCTAATTCTAAATTCAGGTTGGCTTTCTCTGGCCAACTTACCAAGGTAGGCAACTTCTGAATTGATCATATTGATCCCTGCCACAGTGTCCAAATGCATCTCCTTTCCCATTTAGAGCTGAATAACAAATGACATGAGCAGACTTTGCACCTGTCAGAGAAAGAGTGAGAAGTGACAGAGATTCGACAGAACAACAACAAAATGTACAGCCTTGAAAACAGGTTTCTTACACCAATGGAAGGAATATTTTCTCCTACCCACACTGAGCTGATCTCTCCAGATTTCAAAGAAACACCTTTCAAAATGTAAAAGCTATCTTTTAAATTTCCTCTCAGCACACAGCAAAGCATTCCAATGTTCCAAAGCCATCTGTGCACCTGGACTTGCTCAACCCCGGAAGAGGTCCCATCTTCCCTAGAAAATATCCCAATGATTAACATATCTGAAGCCCTTCCTCCTACACCAGATCTTTAGCCAAGTGGTTAGCACTGCTGCCTCACCAGTGCTAGAGACCTGGGTTTGATCCCACCCTTGGGTGCCTGTCTGTGTGGGGTTTGCACATTCTCTCCGTGTCTATGTCGGTTTCCTCTGGGTGCTCTGGTTTCCTCCCACAGTCCAAAGATGTGCAGGTTTCTTTAGACGGGGATAATTATCAGCTTATCACAAAAAAAAGAAACATATGTAAGGTCTAAGCAGCTAAAAACAGACAAATCTTTTGAAGGATGTTGAGAAAGTAGGAAGGAGTTCAAATGGGGTGTCAGGAGAGCTGAAACGGGCGATGAAATGTCATTGACCAGCAGGGTAAAGGAGAATCCCAAGGCATTTTACACATATATCAGGAACAAGATAGTAGCCAGAGAAAGGATAGGCCTACTCAAGGACAAAGGAAGGAGGTTATGTGTGGAGCCAGAGAAGAGACATGAAAAATGTTGCAGTTCGGGGAAAGAGTGTGAATACTCTCGGGGAGGTCAAAATAAGGAAGAAGGAAGTGATAGGTGTCTTGAAGCACTTTATAGTAGTCAAGTCCCCAGGGGCAGATCAAATTCAGGATACTTTTTTTATCCTTTACTCATTCATGAGATGAGGGCATCATTGGTCGGGCAGCATTTATTGCCCATCCCTAAATGCCCAGAGGGCAGTTCAGAGTCAACCACTTGGCTCTGGGTCTGGAGTCACATGTAGACCAGACCAGGTAAGGATGCCAGTTTCCTTTTCTAAAGGGCATTAGTGAACCAGATGGGGTTTTCCAACAATCGACATTGGATTCATAGTTATCAGGAGATCCTTAATTCCAGATATTTACTAAAATCAAAGTCAACTATCTGCCACAGTGGGATTTGAACCCAGGTCCTGAGGACATTAGCTGGTCCCTGGATTAACAGCCCACCAATAAAACCATGAGGCCATCACCTCCCCTGCAGGAGGCAAGACGGGATATAGCTGGAGAAGTTCTGAGGATGGGTCACAAGACATGAACCGTAAACTCTGAATTTTATCCATACATGCTGCTGGGCCTGCTGAGCTTTTCCAGCAATTTCTGTTCTTACAAAGGCAAGGTAAGATTCTTTAATCTTTCTTACTATAAACGGGCAGAGAAGGCAGTGAGGGCAGTGGTGTGTCCCTCCTGCCAGATGTGGGAGATGAAGGAACAGTCTAGTGTCTGCAGGAAGGTAACCGGCTGCAGCTCCTCACAGACCGTGTTGTTCAGTGCGACACACTGAGGAGCAGACAGAGGGCAGACAGTGATAGATGCCAGCTTCAGGGAAGTGGTCACACCAAGGTTCAGTCGGGTAGACAAATAACTGCCAGGAGAGGCAGGCAGGTAGTGAAGCAGTCTCCTGTGGCTGATCCCCTCTCTAACAGGTTTGCCGTTGTGGATGCTGTTGGGGGGGGATTAACCTCTCATGGCAGTACAACAGCAGCAGCTGGGCCAGTGCTACCACAACTGGCTTTGCTGTAGACCAGGGTCCAGCAAAGTCCAAGCGCATGTTAGTGGTAGGAGACTCGTTATTTAGGGACAGATAGACATTTCTGTGGCTGTGTCTAGTTCCAGGGTCAAGGACATCTCTGAGCAGTTGCACAAAATTCTTAAGTGGGAGAATGAGCATCCAGAGGACTTGGTAACAACAACATGAACAAAAAGAGAGATAAGGTCCTGTGGGTTTAGATCTATCAGTACCTGGGATTATGATGTTATGGCCACTACAGAGACTTGTTTGAGAGAGGGACAGGACTGGGTGCTCAATGTTCCAAGGTTTTGATGTTTTAGAAGAGACAGAGAGGAAGGTAAAAGAGGTGGAGAAGTTGTACTATTAATAAGGAGAATGTTACATCTGCACTCAGAGAAGACATGCTGCAGGGCTCATCAACTGAGGCAACATGGGTAGAGCTCAAAAATAAGATGGGTGCAGTCATTCTGATAAAATACTATAGTGCCATTCCCCCCCCCACCCACAGCACCCCCCCCCCCCCACCCCCACCACCACCATCAAACAGCCAGCCAAATGTTGAGGAACATTTGGTTGATCTTTAGCCAGTGGTAAAGTTCCAGAAGACTGGAGGGTTGCTAATATTGTTCCACTGTTGAAGGAAGTTAACAAAGACAAGCCAGGGAACTACAGGCCAGTGAGCCTGACATCAGTGGTAGGCAAGCTATTGGAGAGGATACTGAGGGACAGGATCAACCAACATTTGGATGGTTAAGAAAGTGTGGAGCTGGATGAACACAGCAGGCCAAGCAGCATCTGAGGAGCATAAAAGGTGACGTTTCGGGCCTAGACCCTTCATCAGAAAAGGGGGAGGTGGAGAGGGTTCTGAAATAAATAGGGAGAGAGGGGGAGGCTGATCGGAGGTGGATAGAGGAGAAGATAGGTGGAGAGGAGACAGACATGTTAAAGGGGTGGGGATGGAGCCAGTAGAAGTTTGGGATGCAACCAGCCCAGCTCACCCCACCTCCCTACCCTGTTCTTCCTCTCACCTATCCCCTCCTCCCACCTCAAGCCGCACCTACTATTCTCATTCCATCCCCTTGATCTGTCCGTCCTCCCCAGGCTGACCTATTCCCTCCCTACTTCCCCACCTATACTCACCTCTCCAGGCTCCATCCTCGCCTCTTTAACTTGTCTATCCCCACTCCACCTATCTGCTCCTCCATCCATCTTCAATCCGCCTCCCCCTCTCTCCCTATTTATTTCAGAACCCCCTTCCCCTCCCCCATTTCTGATGAAGGGTCTAGGCCCGAAATGTCAGCTTTCCTGCTCCTAAGATACTGCTTGCCCTGCTGCGTTCATCCAGCTCCACATTTTGTTATCTCAGATTCTCCAGCATCTGCAGTTCCCATTATCTTTGGATAGTTAAGGTTTGATTAGGGATAGTCAGCATGGATTTGTGTGTGGGAAGTTATGTCTGACAGATCTTTTAGAGTTTTTCGAAGAGGTAATGAAGAGGATGGATGAAGGTGGGGCAGTTGGATGTTGTTTATATGGACTTCGGTAATGCCTTTGACAAGGTACTACATGGCAGGCTAGTCATGAAGGTTAGATCATACGAGATCCAGGGAGAGCTAGCTAATTGGATTCAAAATTGACTCGATGGTGGATGCAGAGTGTAATGGTTGAAAATTGTTTCTCTGACTGGAGGCCTGTAACTAGTGGTGTGCCACAGGGGTCGTTGCTGGGACCTTTGTTACTTGTTATTTACACAAATGAACTGGATGTGAATATACAAGATATGATTAGGAAGTTTGTAAATCATCAAAAAGTAGAGTTGTCTCGATCAGATAGGAAAGTGGGCTGAGAATTGATCAATGTAATTCAATACGCATAACAGTGAGGGGTTGCAGTTTGGAAAGTCAAACCAAGGTAGGACTTATAAAGTAAATGGTAAGGTCCTGAGGAGTGATGTGGAACAGAGGGACTTACGAGTACAAGTACATAGTTCATTGAAAGCAGGGTCACAGGTAGACAGGGTGGTGAAGAAGGCATTTTGCATGCTGGTGTTATTCGGTCGAGGCACTGAGTATAGGAGTTGGGACGTTATGTTACAGTTGTATAAGTCATTGCTGAGACCACACTTGGAGTATTGTGTACAGTTTTGGTCACTCTGAGGCCGCTGAAGCTTGAGGTAAGCACTTTAACAGGGAAACTTACCTTCAGAGCCTCGCCCTGCTAATTGCTGTCGCCTCTCCCTCTGCTGCCTGTAAAATGGAGGCTGAAAAATTGCCTGGCTAAAATCCATACACACCACATCCATTCCATGAATGTGATTTGTCATATCCTTAAAGAATTCAATAAGGCTTGTGAGGCATGACCTACCCCTCACAAAGCCATGCTGACTATTTCTAATCAAACTGTGCTCTTCCAAATAATCATAAATACTCTCTCTCAGAATCCTCTCCAATAATTTGCCGACCACAGAAGTAAAAATTGTCACCCACAGGAAGCAGATGATGCCAGTTCATTAGATTTTTTTTGTGAGAGAGCTGGATGCAGTCCTTGTGGCTAAAGTGATTGAGGGATATGGAGAGAAAGCTGGAATGGAATCCTGAGATTGCATGATCAGCCATGATAATATTGAATGAAAGTGCAGGGCTGAGGGCTAAATGGTCCACTCCTGCACCTATTTTCTTGTTTCTATGTTTATATACTTTGTCACTTCAGCATCTTATTGATCTCCTCTTTTTCTTCTAAACTCCAGAGAGTATCAGCCTGCACTGCCCAATCTTCTTCAAAAGATAAATACCTCATCTCTAGAATCAATCTCGTGAACGTCCTCTGAACTGCCTCCAATACAACTACATCTCTCCTCAAGTGAGCAGCTCAAACTGTACACCTTAGTCCAGGTCCTGATGTACTTACAAACTGATATATCTCTGGTATTTAACTGCCCATTGTGGTTACTGAAGGCGTATTTTTATTTTCATCTTGCCTTTAGAGCAATGGTGGGATTACAGCAACTGCTGGAGCTTCATGTATCATGGACAGAATTTATTCGCAGTAATTGTGGCGCTGGTTCAACAGCGTGAAGGAGTGGAATAACATGGACTCACCTGTACCCCACATCTCCTCACACATGCTATCTGCAGACAGACAAGCTCCGGCACTACAGTAAAACGTTCCGTTTTTACACTCATAGCCATCTTTCAGATACACATTGTCGGGACAGTGTGAGGAGTTCCCATAACAATACTCCTCCAAGTCGCATTCACTACTCAACGATCGACAAACTGTTCCCAGTGGAAGAAACTGCAGAACAAAGACAGCGATAACATGAGTGCACATTGTCACTGGGAAATTCCTTAGAAAGTGCTGGGAGTGTGTTGGCAGTCACACTGTCTGTACCTGGATATTCAGGTGTGTTTTGTGATTTTTAAAGTTTAATTCAGAGAATTGAATTTGGGAAACAGCACTGTAGAAGTATAAGCATTGGATTTCAGCAAACTAGGTATTTCTGTGACTGTTACACCTCTCAGTCAGTGAGAACCGCTCTAATCACGCTCTCATGACCACGGGAAGTGCTGAAGAACAGGCTGTCAGTGTCCTCAACAACAATTCTGTGACCATTCAGTGAGCACCTCCATGTTTGCAGGTGGTACATTGCCAACAGGCATGCTTGCTTCCATCATCTATTATTTTGGATCACTCCTCCTCACTGTCTCCTGCTATAGCTGTGACTGATAGAACAGGGTGGAAGGGAGTATTACCAGGGTGGGAGGGGTTGGTGATTATGTTGGCTGTTTTCCCAAGACCATGGGAAGTATTGGCAGAGTCAATGGAAGGAAGAGATAGTAGGAACTGCAGATGCTGGGGAATCTGAGATAACAAGGTGTAGAGCTGGATGAACACAGCAGGCCAAGCAGCATCAGAGGAGCAGGAAGGCTGACATTTCGGCCTAGACCCTTCTTCAGAAAATGACTTTTTGAAGAAGGGCCTAGCCCCGAAACGTCAGCCTTCCTACTCCTCCGATGCTGCTTGGCCTGCTGTGTTCATCCAGCTCTACACTTTGTTATAGCAATGGAAGGAAGGCTGATTTTCATGACGGGCTGCGCTGAGTTCACAGCTCTCAATTTTTTGTGACCTTGGGCAGAGTAGATGCTATACCAAGGTGTGACACATTTAGATCGGATACATTCTATGGTGTATCTACAAAAATTGGTAAGAATTATTACCGATATGTCAAATTTCCTGCCTGCCGTCAAAGTAAAAGCATTGGTGTGCTTTCTTAACCTCATCATCGAAGAGGATGGACCAGGATAGATTGTTGGTGATCAATACAGTGTGGAGCTGGAAGAACAGAGCAGGTCAAGCACCATCAGAAGAGCAGGGAAGATGATGTTTTGGGTTTACACCCTTTATCATTGAGTCCTGATGAAGGATGTAAACCTGAAACGTCAACTTTCTTGCTTCTTGGATGCAGCCCAACATGCTGCATTCCTCCAGCTCCACACTGTATTGACTCTGACACTAGCATCTGCAGTTATAGAGTCATAGAACAACATAATATGGAAACAGGCCCTTCAGCCCAAACTGGTCTATGCTGACTATGGCGCCCACTCAACTTTTTCCAATTGCCTGTATTTGGGCAAACGCTCTAAACCCTTCCAATCCGAGATAATGGGAACTGCAGACGCTGGAGAATCCAAGATAACAAAGTGTGGGGCTGGCTGAACACAGCAGGCAAAGCAGCATCCTAGGAGCACAAAAGCTGACGTTTCGGGCCTAGACCCTTCTTTCTTTTGAAGGGTCTAGGCCCGAAACGCCAGCTTTTGTGCTCCTAGGATGCTGCTTGGCCTGTTGTGTTTATCCAGCCCCACACTTTGTTATCTTGTACTTATCCGAATGTTTTTCAAATGTAGCTATTGTTAGGGACTTTTGAGAAGATTTGTAACTCAGGTTGAGGTTCTGGATGTGAGTTTGCTCGCTGAGCTGGATGGTTTGTTTTCAGACGTTTCGTCACCATTCTAGGTAACATCATCAGTGAGCCTCCGACAAAGTGCTGGTGTTATATCCCGCTTTCTATTTATCTGGTTAGGTTTCCTTGGGTTGGTGATGTCATTTCCTGTTCTTTTTCTCCGGGGATAGTAGATTGGCTCCAAATCAATGTGTTTGTTGATGGAGTTCTGGTTGGAATGCCATGCTTCTAGGAATTCTCGTGCATATCTCTGTTTGACTTGTCCTAGGATGGATGTGTTGTCCCAATCAAAGTGGTGTCCTTCCTCATCTGTATGTAAGGATACGAGTGATAGTGGGTAATGTCGTTTTGTGGCTAGTTGATGTTCATGTATCCTGATGGCTAGCTTTCTGCCAGTTTGTCCAATGTAGTGTTTGTCACAGTTCTTGCAAGGTATTTTGTAAATGACGTTTGTTTTATTTGTTGTCTGTATAGGGTCTTTTAAGTTCATTAGCTGCTGTTTTAGTGTGTTGGTGGGTTTGTGGGCTACCCTGATGCCAAGGGGTCCGAGTGGTCGACCACTTTCTCTGGCAGTCATTCCATGTACACACCACTCTCTGCGTGAAGACGTTGCCCTCAGGTCCCTCATAAATCTATCCCCTCTCACCTTAAACCTATGCCCTCTAGTTTTCAATTCCCCGTCCCTGGGAAAAAGACTACATGCGTTTATCCTATCTGTGCCTCTCATGATTTGATACGCTTCAATAAGGTCACCGCTCATGCTCCTACGTTCTAAGGAATAAACTCCTATCATGGTCTACCTCTCCCTATAACTTAGGCCCACCAGTCCTAACAACGTCTTCATGAACGTTCTTTGCACACTTTCCAGTTTAACTATGTGTAACAGAGTGACCAAAACTGCACACAATACTCTAAGTGGCTACCTCACCAAAGACTTTGTTTGTTTTTTAAAATTCATTCATGGGATGAGGGCAACACTGGCTAGGCAGCATTTATTGCCCATCCCTAATTGCCCAGAGGGCAGTTCAGAGTCAACCACATTGCTGTGGGTCTGGAGTCATGTGTAGGCCAGACCGGGTAAGGATGGCAGTTTCCTTCCCTAAAGGACATTAGTGAACCAGATGTTTTTTTTCCGACAATTGACAGTGGTGGATGAATGGTGGTTATCATTAGATTTCTAATTCCAGATATTACTGAATTCAAGTTCTACTATTCGCTGTGGTGGGTTTGAGCCCGGGTCCCCAGAACATTAAAAGCCAACAGAACTGCAGATGCTGTAAATCAGGAACAAAAACAAAGTTGCTGGAAAAGCTCAGCAGGTTTGGCAGTGTCTGTGAAGGAGAAAACAGAGTTAGCGTTTCAGGTCAGAACTTCCCAGTTCTGAGGAAGGGTCACTGGACCCGAAATGTTAACTCTGTTTTCTCCTTCACAGATGCTGCCAGACCTGGTGAGCTTTTCCAGCAACTTTGTTTTTGTCTCCAGAACTTATCTGGGTCTTTGGATGAACAGTTCAGCGATAACACCACAAGGCCATTGCCTCCCCCCAAATGGTTATACAATTGTAGCATGAAATCTCAACTCCTTTACTTGCTATCTCCTTAGATTGTTGGTGATATTTACTCCTCGAACTTGACGTTCTTGAACACCTCCACCTCAACACCATTGGCGTGGACAGGTCCTCCTCTCTGCCGACTAAAGTCGATGATCAGTTCTTTAAATTTGTGACATTGAGGGAGAAATTGTTCTCTTTACACGATTCCATTAAGCTCTCTACCTTTTTTCCTGTATTCTGTCCTGTCATTGTTTGAGGTCTGACCCACTGCAGTGGAGTCATCAGCAAACTTGTAAATGGTGTTAGAGCTGAATTTTGCCAAACTGTTGTGAGTGGAAAGCCTGTGAGATCAAGATAATGAAGTCAGCACGACCAAAGAGAGAAGAGAAGGCAGAGAGCAGATGGTGAACACAAAGGGACAGGTGGTCTGAGGTGCATTTGTTTTAATACGGGAAGTGTAGCAGGTAAGATAGATGAACTTAGGGCTTGGATCAGTACCTAGGAGTATGATGTTATTGCTATTACTGAGACTTGGTTGAGGGAAGGGCAAGATTGGCAATTAAATATTCCAGGACAGAGATGCTTCAGGCGGGATAGAGAGGGAGGGAAAAGGGGTGGAGAACCAGCAATACTGGTCAAAGACGATATCGCAGCCGCACTGAAGGAGGGCCCCATGGAGGACTCAAGCAGTGAGGCAATATGGATAGAACTCAGAAATAGGAAGGATGTAGGAACAATGCTGGGGCTGTACTACAGGCCTCCCAACAGCGAGCGTGAGATAGAGGTACAAATATGTAAACAGATAATGGAAAGGTGTCGGAGAAACAGGCTGGTGGTGATGGGAGATTTTAACTTTCCCAACATTGACTGGGATTCACTCAGTGTTATGGGTCAAGATGGAGCAGAATTTGTAAGGAGCATCCAGTACAGTTTTCTAGAGCAGTATGTATGTAGTCCAACTCGGGAAGGGGCCACACTGGACCTGGTGCTGGGGAATGAACCCGGCCAGGTGGTTGATATTACAATAGGGGACTACTTTGGAAATAGCGACCACAATTCCGCAAGTTTTACAATATTCGTGGAGAAGGATAGGAGTGGTCCTAAAGGAAGTGCGAAATTGGGGGAAGGCCAATGATAGCAAAATTCAGCAGGAGCTGGGGAATGTGGATTGGGAGCAGCTGTTTGAGGATAAATCCACATTTGATATGTGGTAGGCTTTTAAAGAGAGGTTGATGAAAGTGCAGGACAGAAATGTCCCTCTAAAAATGAGGGATAGAAAGGGCAAGATTAGGAACCATGGATGACAGGTGAAATTGTGAGGCTAGCAAAGAGGAAAAAGGAAGCATACATAAGATCTAGGCGACTGAAAACAGACGAAGCTTTGGAAGAATATAGGGAATGTAGGACCAATCTGAAACAAGGAATAAAAAGGGCTAAAAGGGGTCAGGAAATATCTTTAGCGAACAGGTTTAAGGAAAATCCCAAAGCCTTTTATTCATACATAAGGAGCAAGAGGGTAACTAGAGAAAGAGTTGGCCCACTCAAGGACAGCAGAGGGAAGTTATGTGAGGAGTCAGAGAAAATGAGTGCGATTCTTCATGAGTACTTTGTGTGGGTATTCACTGAGGAGAGGGACATGACAGATGTTGAGGTTAGGGATAGATGTTTGATTACTCTCACCAAGTCGGCATAAGTAGTTTGGAAGTGTTCGGAATTATAAAAGGTATTAGGGTGGACAAGTCCCCAGGTCCAGATGGGATCTGTCCCAGGTTATTGATGGAAGCAAGAGCGGAAAGAGCCGGGGCCTTAACAGCTATCTTCGGAGCGTCCTTAAACATGGGTGAGGTCCCGGAAGACTGGAGAATTGTTAATGTTGTCTCCTTGTTTAAGAAGGGTAGCAAGGATAATCCAGGTAATTATCAACCAGTGAGCCTGATGTCAGTGGTCGGGAAGCTGCTGGAGAAGATACTGAGAAATAGGATCTACTCCCATTTGAAAGAAAATGTGCATATTAGTGATAGGCAGCATGGATTTGAGCAGGAACGGCATGTCTTACCAACGTGATAGAATTCTTTGAGGAAGTGGCAAAGTTGATAGATGAGGGAATGGCTGTAGATGTCATATACATGGACTTCGGTAAGGCATTTTATAAGGTTCCCCATGGTAGGCTGATGGAGAAAGTGAAGTCATATGGGTTCCAGGGTGTGCTAGCTAGATGGATAAAAAACTGTCTGGGCAACAAGAGACAGAGGGTAGTAGTAGAAGGGAGTTTCTCAAATTGGAGACCTGTAACCAGTGATGTTCCACAGGGATCTGTGCTGGGACCACTGTTGTTTGTGATATATGTAAATGATCTGGAGGAAGGTGCAGGTGGTCTGATCAGCAAGTTTGCAGATGACAATAAGATTGGTGGAGTAGCTGATAGTGAAGGGGACTGTTGGAGAATGCAGCTGAATGTAGATAGATTGGAGAGTAGGGCGGAAAAATGGCAGATGGAGTTCAATTCAGGCAAATGTGAGGTGATGTATTTTGGAAGATCCAATTCAAAGAGTGAACTATACAGTAAATGGAAAAGTCCTGGGGAAAATTCTGGGTGTTCAGGTCCATTGTTCCCTGAAGGTTACAACACAGGTCGCTAGAGTGGTCAAGAAAGCATACGGCATGCTTTCCATCATCGGGTGCGGTATTGAGTACAAGCGTTGGCAGGTCATGTTACAGTTGTATGAGACTTTGGTTCGCCCACATTTAGAGAACTGTGTACAGTTCTGGTCGCCACATTACCAAAGGATGTGGATGCTTTGGAGATGGTGCAGAGGAGGTTCACCAGGATGTTGTCTGGTATGGAGTGCGCTCGCTATGAAGAAAGTTTGAGGAGGTTAGGATTATTTTCATTCAAAAGACAGAGATTGAGAGGGGACCTGATTGAGGTCTACAAAATTATGTGTTAAGGGATTTGGGTGTCCTTTTGCATGAATCGCTGAAGGTGGGGTTGCAGGTGCAGTAAGTGATTAAAAAGGCAAATGGAATTTTGTCTGCCATTGCTTGAGGGATGGAGTTTAAAAACAGGGAGGCTGTCCTGCAGCTGTACAGGCTCCTGATGAGATCACACCTGGCATACTGTGTGCAGTTTTAGTCTCCTTTCTTGAGAAGGATATACCAACACTGGGTGGGGGGGGGCTGCAGAGGAGATTCACTCGGTTGATTCTAGACTTGAGAGGGTTGGATTATGAGGACAGACTGAGTAGACTGAGATTATACTCATTGAAATTCAGAAGAATGAGGGGCGATCTTATAGAAACATATAAGATTATGAAGGGAATAGTTAAGGTGAAGGTGGAGGCAGGGAGATTGTTTCCGCTAGCAGGTGAAACTAGGACGAAAGGGCATTGCCTCAAAATAAAGGGAAGCAGATGTGGGACTGGGGTCAGGAGGAACCACTCCACCCAAAGGGTTGTGAATCTGTGGAATTCCCTGCCCAGTGAAGCAGTAGAAGCTACCTTGTTGAAAGTTTTTAAGGCCAGGCTAGATAAATTTTTGAACAATAAAGGAATTAAGGTTTATGGTGAGTAGGCAACTAAGTGGAGCTGAGTCTCAAAAAGATCAGCCATGATCTTATTGAATGGCAGGGCAGGCTCGAGGGGCCGAATGGCCTACTCCCGCTCCTAGTTCTTATGTTCTTCTGTTGTAATTTGCCTCAGGGAGGGATGGAGTTCATTACTCAGGAAAAAGGGCAGAAGTCAATGGATTCAGTCTGTTCACCTTTGATTTGAAGGAATTTTTGATCATCAAATACTAAATATGGAACAAGAATTCTGAGAAATGAGAACCTGTGGAGAGATCAAGAGAGGTGGTCTGATTGACAGGGTTACGGGAAGCAGGCAGTAATGTGGATTTGAGCTCACAGTCAGATCAGCCATGATGTTATTAAATGGCAAAGCAAGCTCAAGGGGCTGAATGGTCTTCCTCTGCTCCTATTTATTACAATCATATGGAGTTGTGCTGGAGGTCTGTTAGCACGTATGTCGAAACAAACCCAGGTGATAAGAAATTTGTGGGTACTGCATTTACTGAGGTGAAGGATTGAGTGGACATGAGAAATCAGGGGGTCCATTGTCTTTTGTGCATGTTAAACCCAGGGTTTCATGAGGTCAGTCACTGAGGTGCCCTGGTAGAACCCAAAGTCAGCATCACTGTGCAAATTATTGCTGAGCAGTTGCTGCTCGATAGCTCTGGTCATGACACCTTCCATCACATTACTGATGATTGAAAGTAGATTGACGGGGTAGTGTTGGCTGGGTTGGATTTGTCCCGCTTCTCCCCACTTCCCCCGACGTTTCTCTCTCTCTCTGTATCTTTATCTTTCCCTCCTCCCACCACCCTACCCTCCTGGCCGCCTCACTCTCTACCTCACCACACTCCGGAGCCTTTCCTGTAGTGTGTCTCCACAATCCACACCCACTTCCTCCCGTCCATCTCTGCCCTCTGCCCCCTGATCCCGTCCACCTCCTCCCTGCTAGGCCCATCCCCTCGTCCATCTCTGCCTTCGGACCACCCTCATCCATGTATTTCTGCTACCCCTCCACTACATCTGTACCCACCACCCAAACCACTACAACTCTGCACTCTTCCCTCGAAGCCCACGCCCGAACCTCATCCATCTCATCACTGCAGCCCCACAACTCCATCCCTGCCTGGGCCATGTGTGCACTTCTCCTGCCCTACTGCTGTCCATCCATACTCAACAGACACCTCTCCGGTCCCTGTCCGTAGGACACCCTCAAACTCCTGAGGTTGCTCCTGAACTGGAGGGGCACCAATATACCAAGTGGGAGGTTTGCTAGAGCTGTTTGACATAGAGATGGGAGCCAGAGCTACAGATCAGAGGATGGGGGAGCCAGTGTACAGACAAGCAGAGAATCTATGAGGAAGGAGCAAAGGGCCAGTCAGTGCAACAGGTTCAGGTGTATGTACTTCAATGCAAGAAATGTCAGGAATAAGGGTGATGAACTTAGAGCATGGATCAGTCCATGGAACAATGATGTTGTGGCCATGTGGAGGTCCGAAATAAAGTTTCAGGGATGCAAGATGGCACCGGCCAGCAAGAATTTGGTTTGAAGTGTGTCTACTTCAATGCCAGGAACGTCCGGAATGAGGTGGGTGAACTTGCAGCATGGGTGGTACCTGGGACTTCGATGTTGTGGCCATTTCGGAGACATGGATAGACCAGGGACAGGAAAGGTTGTTGCAGGTTCCGGGATTTAGATGTTTCAGTAAGAACAGAGAAGATGGTAAAAGAGGAGGAGGTGTGGAATTGTTGGTCAAGGGCAGTATTAAGCAGAAAGGATGTTTGAGGACTCGCCAACTGAGGTAGTATGGGCTGAGGTTAGAAACAGGAAAGGAGAGGTCACCCTGTTGGGAGCTTTCCGTAGGCCTCCGAATAGTTCCAGTTATGTAGAGGAAAGGATAGCAAAGATGATTTTCGATTGGAGTGAGAGAGACAGGGTAATTGTCATGGGGGACTTCAACTTTCCAAATATCGACTGGGAACACAATAGTTCGAGTACTATAGACGGGTCAGTTTTTGTCCAGTGTGTGCAGGAGGGCTTCCTGACACAGTATGTAGACAGGCCAACAAGGGGCGAAGACACATTAGATTTGGTACTGGGTAATGAGCCTGGCCAGGTGTTAGATTTGGAAGTAGGTGAGCACTTTGGTGATAGCGATCACAATTCTGTTATGTTTACTTTAGTGATGGAAAGGGACACATGTATACCACTGGGCAAGAATTATAGCTGGGGGAAAGGCAATTACGATGAGATTCGGCAAGATTTAGGGAGCATAGGATGGGGAAGGAAACTGCAGGGTAAGGGCACATGAGAAATGTGGAGCTTATTCAAGGAAAAGCTCCTGTGTGTCCTAGATAAGTATGTACCTGTCAGGCAGGGAGGAAGCTGCAGAGTGCGGGAGCCGTGGTTTACGAAGGAGGTGGAATCTCTGGTCAAGAGGAAGAAGAAGGCTTATGTTCGGACGAGATGTGAAGGCTCAGTTCGGGCACTTGAGGGCTACGAGGTAGCCAGGTAAGACCTAAAGAGAGAGCTCAGAAGAGCCAGGAGGAGACATGAGAAGTTGTTGGTGGATAGGATCAGGGTAAACCCTAAGGCTTTCTATTGGTATTTAAGGAATAAAAGAATGACGAAAGTAAGATTAGGGCCAATCAAGGATAGTAGTGGTAAGTTGTGTGTGGAGTCAGATGAGATAGGGGAAGCGCTAAATGAATATTTTTCAACAGTATTCACTCCAGAAAATGACAATGTTGTCGAGGAGAATACTGAGATACAGGCTACTAGACTAGGTGGGATTGAGGTTCACACGGAAGAGGTATTAGAAATCCTGTAGAGGGTGAAGATAGATAAGTCCCCTGGGCCGGATGGGATTTATCCTCGGATCCTCTGGGAAGCCAGGGAGGAGATTGCCGACCCTTTGGCATTGATCTTTAACTCATCATTGTCGACAGGAATAGTGCCAGATGACTGGAGGATAGCAAATGTGGTTCCCCTGTTCAAGAAGGGGAGTAGAGACAACCCTGGTATTTATAGACCAGTGAGCCTTACCTCAGTCATTGGTAAAGTGTTAGAAAAGGTTATAAGGGATAGGATTTATAATCATCTCGAAAAGAATAAATTGATTAGGGATAGTCAGCATGGTTTTGTGAAGGGAAGGTCGTGCCTCACAAACCTTATTGAGTTCTTTGAGAAGGCGACCAAACAGGTAGATGAGAGTAAACCGGTTGATGTGGTGTATATGGATTTCAGCAAGGCGTTCGATAAGGTTCCCCACAATAGGCTATTGTACAAAATGCAGAGGAATGGAATTGTGGGAGATATAGCAGTTTGGGTCGGAAATTGGCTTGCTGAAAGAAGACAGAGGGTGGTAGTTGATGGGAAATGTTCATTCTGGAGACCAGTTACTAGTGGTGTACCGCAAGTGTCGGTGTTGGGTCCACTGCTGTTTGTCATTTTTATAAATGACCTGGGTGAGGGCGTAGAAGGATGGGTTAGTAAATTTGCAGACGACACTAAGGTCGGTGGAGTTGTGGATAGTGACGAAGGATGCTGTAGGTTGCAGAGAGGCATAGATAAGCTGCAGAGCTGGGCTGAGAGGTGGCAAATGGAGTTTAATGCAGACAAGTGTGAGGTGATGCACTTTGGTCAGAGTAACCGGAAGTCAAAGTACAGGGCTAATGGTAAGATTCTTGGTCGTGTAGATGAGCAGAGAGATCTCGGTGTCCACGTACACAGATCCTTGAAAGTTGCCACCCAGGTTGACAGGGCTGTTAAGAAGGCATACAGTGTTTTAGCTTTTATTAATAGAGGGATCGAGTTCCGGAACCAAGAGGTTATGGTGAAGCTGTACAAAACTCTGGTGCGGCCGTACTTGGAGTATTGCGTACAGTTCTGGTCACCGCATTATAAGAAGGATGTGGAAGCTTTGGAAAGGGTGCAGAGGAGATTTACTTGGATGTTGCCTGGTATGGAGGGAAGGTCTTATGAGGAAAGGCTGAGGGACTTGAGGCTGTTTTCATTAGAGAGAAGAAGGTTGAGAGGTGACTTAACTGAAAGAAATAATTTAATCAGAGGGTTAGATAGGATGGATAGGGAGAGCCTTTTTCCTAGGATGATGACGGCGAGCACGAGGGGGTATAGCTTTAAACTGAGGGGTGAAAGATATAGGACAGATGTCAGAGGTAGTTTCTTTACTCAGAGAGTAGTAAGGGAATGGAACGCTTTGCCTGCAACGGTAGTAGATTCGCCAACTTTAGGTACATTTAAGTCGTCATTGGACAAGCATATGGACGTACATGGAATAGTGTAGGTTAGATGGGCTTCAGATCGGTATGACAGGTCGGCACAACATCCAGGGCCGAAGGGCCTGTACTGTGCTGTAATGTTCTATGTTCTAAAGAACAGGGACAGATTTCAGCTGAACACTTGGCTGCAGGGATGGTGCAGGAGGGAGGGCTTCAGGTACGTGGACAATTGGGGTTCATTCTGGAGAAGGTGGGACCTGTACAAACAGGGCGGTCTCCACTTGAACCAGAGGGGCACGAATATCCTGGGTGGGAAATTGGCTAGTGCCATTCAAGTGGATTTAAACTAGCTCAGAAGGGGGATGGGAAACTGAGGTGCAGTTCTAGTACATAGGAGGATGAGCGTAGGAAGGACACGGTCAGGACCTCACTGTCACAGGAGTGTGCTGGCAGACAGCAAGCTGGATTGAAGTGTGTCTACTTTACCGCCAGGAGTATCCGGAATAAGGTAGGTGAGCTTGCAGCTTGGATAGGTACCTGGGACTTCGATGTTGTGGCCATTTCAGGGACATGGATAGAGCAGGGTCAGGAATGGATGTTGCAGGTACCAGGGTTTAGATCTTTCATTAACATCAGGGAAGGTGGTAAAAGAGGGGTCGGTGTGGCTTTGTTAGTCAAGGACAGTATAACGGTGGCTGAAAGAACTTTTGATGAGGACTCATCTACTGAGGTGGTATGGGCTGAGGTCAGAAACAGGAAAGGAGAGGTCACACTGCTCGGAGATTTTTTATACGCCGCTGCAAAGTTCCAGGGATGTGGGGGAGAGGATCAGGAAAACTATTCTGGGCAGGAGTGAAAGGAACAGGGTGGTCATTATGCAAAACCTTAACTTCCCTAACATTGACTGGAAATGCTGTAACTCTTGTACGTCGAAGGGATCAGTTTGTGCCCAATGTGTGCAGGAGGGTTTCCTGACACAGTGTGTCAAAGGGCCGACAAGAGGGGAGGCCACACTGGATCTGGTACTTGGTAATGAACCAGGCCAGGTGTTTGATTTAGTGGTAGGTGAGCACTTTGGAGAGAGTGACCATAATTCGATTATGTTTACTTTAGCAATAGAAAGGGATAGGAACATGCCACAGGGCAAGAGTTATAGATGGGGGAAGGGCAATTATGATGTGATTAGGCAAGACTTAGGAGGCATAGAATGGGTTAGAAAAATGCAGGGGATGGGGTCAATCGAAATGTGGAACTGGTTTAAGGAACAGATATGGCGTGTCCTTGATAGGTACATCCCTGTCAGGCAGGGAGGAAGCGATAAGATAAGGGAACCGTGGTTTACGAAAGAATTTGTATCTCTTTTTAAGCGGAAGAGGGAGGCTTATGTGACGATGAGACGAGATGGTTCAGATGAGGTGATGGAGAGTTACAGATTAGCTAGGAAGGATTTAAAGAGAGAGTTAAGAAGAGCAAGGAGGGGACATGAGCAGACATTGGCAGGTAGAATAAAGGAGAACCGTAAAGCTTTCTATAGGTATGTGAGGAATAAGAGAATGACTAGGGTAGGAATAGGGCCAGTCAAAGACAGAAGTAGGAAGTTGTGTGTGGACCCTGTGGAGATCGGAGAGGTGCGAAATGATTATTTCTCATCTGTTTTCACTGAGGAACAGGAGAATATTGTAGAGGAGATGCCTGAGCTGCAGGCTAATAGAATTGAAAGGATTGAGGTTAGTAAGGAGGAGGTGTTATCAATTCGAGAAGGTGTGAAGGTAGATAAATCCCCTGGGCTGGATGGGATTTTTCCGAGGATTCTCTGGGAAGCTAGGGAGGAGGTGGCGGAGTCTTTGGCCTTGATCTTTGAGTCCTCATTGTCTACAGGTTTAGTACCAGAGGACTGGAGGCTTGCAAATGTTGTGCCCTTGTTCAAGAAGGGCAGTAGGGATGACCCAGGTAATTATAGACCCATGAGCCTTACGTCTGTTGTAGGAAAAGTTTTGGAAAGGATTATAAGAGATCGGATTTATAATCATCTAGCAAGCAACAATTTGTTTGGAGATAGTCAGCATGGATTCATCAAGGGCAGGTCGTGTCTCACAAACCTCTGAGTTTTTTGAGAAGGTGACCAAGCATGTGGATGAGGGGAGGGCAGTTGACGTGGTGAACATGGACTTCAGTAAAGCCTTTGATAAGGTTCCACATGGTAGGCTATTGGAGAGAATACAGAGGCACGGGATTGAGGGAGATTTAGCAGTTTGGATTAGAAACTGGCTTTCTGTAAGAAGGCAACGAGTGGTGGTTGATGGAAAATATTCAGCCTGGAGTCAGGTCACTAGTGGTGTGCCTCAAGGATCTGCTTTGGGACCACGGCTGTTTATCATTTTTATAAATGACTTGGACGCAGGCATAGGTGGATGGGTTCGTAAGTTTGCAGATGACACTAAAGTCGGTGGAGTGGTGGGCAGTGTGGAAGAATGTTGCAGGTTGCAGGGAGACTTGAATAAACTGCAGAATTGGGCCGAAAGGTGGCAAATGGAGTTTAATACATATAAATGTGAGGTGATACACTTTGGGAGGAATAATAGGAAGGCAGAATACTGGGTCAATGGAGAGACTCTTGGTAGTGTGGATGTGCAGAGGGATCTTGATGTCCATGTACATAGACCCCTGAAAGTTGCCTCCCAGGTTGATAGTGCTGTTAAGAAGGCTTACGGTATGTTAGGTTTTATTGGGAGAGGGATTGAGTTCCGGAGCCGTGATGTCATGCTGCAACTGTACAAAACGCTAGTGCGGCCTCACTTGTAATATTGCTTACTGTTCTGGTCACCCCATTACAGGAAGGATGTGGAAGCATTGGAGAAGGTGCAGAGGAGATTTACCAGGATGTTGCCTGGTCTGGAGCGCAGGCCTTGTGAAGAAAGGCTGAGGGACTTGGGCTTGTTCTCATTGGAGAGAAGAAGGCTAAGAGGGGATTTAATAGAGACATACAAGATGATCAGAGGATTAGATAGGGTGGACAGTGATGTGGAATCATTGGAGAAGGTGCAGAGGAGATTTACCAGGATGTTGCCTGGTCTGGAGCGCAGGCCTTATGAAGAAAGGCTGAGGGACTTGGGCCTGTTCTCATTGGAGAGAAGAAGGCTAAGAGGGGATTTAATAGAGACATACAAGATGATCAGAGGATTAGATAGGGTGGACAGTGAGAGTCTTTTTCCGAGGATGATGACGTCGGCTTGTACAAGGGGGCATAGCTACAAACTGAGGGGTGATAGATTTAAGACAGATATCAGAGGCAGGTTCTTTACTCAGAAAGTGGCCAGGGTGTGGCACATCCTGCCTGCCAACATAGTTAACACAGCCACATTAAGGGCATTTAAACAGTCCTTGGATAAGCATATGGATGATGATGGGATAGTGTAGGGGGAGGGGCTTAGATTAGTTCACAGATCAGCACAGCATTGAGGGCAGAAGGGCCTGTTCTGCGCTGTATCGTTCTGTGTTCTTTCCTTATCTTGTCTGGCCTGTGTGTGACTACTCAAGCCACAGTAATGTGCTTGACTCTGTACAGCCCTCTGGGTGATTGGGGACGGGTAATAGATGCTGCCAAGCCAGCAACAGCCTCATTCCACAATTCATTAAAGAAAAAAAAGCTGCATTGTTGCAGACAAAAGGAACGGCCATATCCAATGATGAAACAGGTTCGAGGGCAGTTCCAGCCTTCATTCTGTTGTGTTACCGGATGTGTGTGGGAATTTTTCTGTCACTAAATATTTAACAGACAAACTGATAATTGAATTCAATTGAATTGAATTAGCTTTATTGTCATGTACACTCAAATGACAGCAGTGAAAATTTTGCCATGTTTCTGCTTATGGCACCATCTTAGGGATGTATACCTTGGTGCAGATACCTCAGTATTTGGTACAAAATTGATTGAACAATAAATAAAGTCCAGAATCAGAATAAAAAGTTAACAAAATGTACTAGATTTACATACCTTTCATCCCAGGCCATGCCAGTACTCCACTTCCAGACCGCGCTGGGTTTCAAAACTTCAGGCCACTCGTCCCCATGGCTCTAGTTTCCAGTCTGCAAGGGCCTTGCCTGCCCATGACAGCATCCGGTCTCGGTCTCACCTCCATGTTGCAGCCTCCAGCCTGGGCCCCACCTCCCCACCACAGCCTCCGGCCTGGGCCCCACCTCCCCGCCACAGGCTCTGGCCTGGGCCTCACCTCCCCGCGACAGCCTCCGGCCGGGGCCCCACCTCCCAGTGACAGCCTCCGGCCTGGGCCCCACCTCCCAGTGACAGCCTCCGGTCTGGGCCCCACCTCCCAGTGACAGCCTCCAGCCTGGGCCCCACCTCCAGGTGGCAGCCTCTGGTCTGGGCCTCACCTCCCAGTGACAGCCTCCGGTCTGGGCCTCACCTCCCCACAACAGCCTCCGGCCTGGGCCTCACCTCCCCACGACAGCCTCCGGTCTGAACCTCACCTCCCAGGGACAGCCTCCAGCCTGGGACTCACACACCCCGTGACAGCCTCCGGCCTGGGCCTTACCTCCCAGTGACAGCCTCCGGCCTGGGCCTCACCTCCCTGATATAGCCTGATACAGGGTTTAAATACATGATTTAAATGGCGGAGTGGACTTGATGGGCCGAATGGCCTTACTTCCACTCCTATGTCTTATGGACAGCCTCCGGTCTGGGACTCACCCCCCGTGACAGCCTCAGGCTTGGGCCTCACCTCCCAGTGACAGCCTCCGGTCTGTTACTCACCTCCCAGATACAGCCTCCGGTCTGGGACTCACCTCGCCACGACAGCCTCTGGTCTGGGCCTCACCTCCCCGCAACAGCCTCCAGACTGGGCCTCACTTCCCAGATACAGCCTCCGGTCTGGGACTCACCTCGCCGCGACTCCCTCTGGTCTGGGACTCACTTCCCAGATACAGCCTCCGGTCTGGGACTCACCTCGCTGTGACTCCCTCTGGTCTGGGACTCACTTCCCAGATACAGCCTCTGGTCTGGGACTCACCTACCCGCGACTCCCTCTGGTCTGGGACTCACTTCCCAGATACAGCCTCCGGTCTGGGACTCACCTACCCGTGACTCCCTCTGGTCTGGGACTCACTTCCCAGATACAGCCTCCGGTCTGGGACTCACTTCCCAGATATAGCCTCCGGTCTGGGACTCACCTCGCCGTGACTCCCTCTGGTCTGGGACTCACTTCCCAGATACAGCCTCCGGTCTGGGACTCACCTCACCGCGACTCCCTCTGGTCTGGCATTTGCCTCCTTGCACTGACCTCTGGTCCAGGAGGTGCCTCCCTCATTTTCTTCTGAGTATGCTTAAAGTTAAAAGTTTGAAAACAAGCACTACAGAGAAGTTAAAAATAAATGATAAAAAGACAAAGAATGGACAGAGCAGTGGCTCTCTGGCTGGAGCAATGTGACCTCCTGTAACAAACCTGTTTGAGGTATTTAAGTAAATTGAACCATTGCCAATCCAGTACACGTGGGAAATCTGTATTGCACAAGCAATGCAACAATCTAAAGCCCACAGTTTGAATCACCAGGCGACCTCGTTTTATGTGAAATCAGAAATCATACAATAACAGGTCATAGTCCAATAGGTTTAATTGAAATCACAAACTTTTGGGGTCCTGTTCCTTTGCCAGGTTAGACCATAACCTAGTGTCATGTGACTTCTGATTTTGTCCAGCCTAGTCCAACACCGGCACATCCACATCCTTTTGTGTTGTGTATTTGTATGAACCCCTCTTCTCTCCTCTTTCCCAGGTACAACATTCTCCAAACCAATCACAACTGTCAAGATAACAAAGTGTGGAACTGGATGAACACAGCAGGCCAAGCAGCATCTCAGTAGCACAAAAGCTGACGTTTCAGGCCTAGACCCTTCATCAGAAAAGGGGGATGGAGAGAGGTTTCTGAAATAAACAGGGAGAGAAGGGGAGGCAGACTGAAGATGGATAGAGGAGAAGATAGCTGGAGAGGAGAGTATGGCTGGGGAGGTGAGGAGGGGATAGGTCAGTCCAGGGAGGACGGACAGGTCAAGGAGGTGGGATAGACAATAGACAATAGGTGCAGGAGTAGGCCATTCGGCCCTTCAAGCCAGCACCAGCATTCATTATGATCATGGCTGATCATCCACAATCAGTATCCTGTTCCTGCCTTATCCCCATAACACTTGATTCCACTATCTTTAAGAGCTCTATCCATCTCTTTCTTGAAAGTATCCAGAGAGTTGGCCTCCACTGCCATCTGGGGCACAGCATTCCATATACTCACCACTCTCTGGGTGAAGAATTTTCTCCTCAACTCTGTTCTAAATGGCCTACCTCTTATTTTTAAACTGTGAGGTTGGTAGGTGGGAAATGGAGGTGCGGCTTGAGGTGGGAGGAAGGGATGGGTGAGAGGAAGAACGGGTTGGGGGAGGGGACGAGTTGGGCTGGTTTTGTGATGCAGTGGGGGGAGGGGACGAGCTGGGCTGGTTTTGGGATGCAGTGGGGGGAGGGGACGAGCTGGGCTGGTTTTGGGATGCAGTGGGGGGAGGGGAGATTTTGAGGCTTGTGAAGTCTCTCATCCCATCCCATCTGCATGAGGAGTTTTTAGTTTGATTGTGAAGTGAATGAGCAATGTGCCCCCCAACCAGTTTCCTGACACACTGTTCTTATTCTGCATTTATCTGCATGGCACAGGGAGGGACCAGTTCGAACTTTACCTTACAGTCTTCACAGCAGAGCTCAGCGGATGAGCATTGCGCCTCAGGTTTGAGTTTACATGTTGCAGCCTCACAGCAGGCGTCTTCACACTCCTAAGGAGAAACAAACAAACATCAAAATCCTGGTTACTGATGTACAAGCTGGTGTGAAGAGAGTGAGGTAACTGTTTCCAAACTCAGAGGGCGATCTCAGGAATTATTTTGCTGGAAAATAGAGCATGGAGTACCCATATTGGGAGTATTTGTGGGCTGCTTTGTCAAGGATACAACTAAATTATGTCTGACTCACTTCATCCATTTTTACTTGGACACATGGCAAACACAGAGCTTGCTTTCCAATCTCCCTGGGAACATTAAAAATACTGACAATAATTCATTCAGCCTTTTCATCTCAATCATGAATGCAAAATGCAACTATTTGAGATTCCAACACTGATCCCTTTCCCAAGTTTGCAGACTTCCAGGATGAAAAAGACCCATTTCATCCTGACTTGCTGCAGTTAGCAATTCCTCTAACAGCAAATGCAAACAGCTCATCTCAAATATCCAGAACTCTTGCGCAGTAACCTTTTACATGGCAGATTATTCCAAAACATTGATGAAGAATAGGCCCCAAATCACAGCTGTAAATAGACTCTGACTTAATCATTACTTTCTATGTTTTTTTGTTCATTCACAGGATGTGGTCATTACTGGTAGCTCCAGCATTTTACTCCCCAGAACAATACCTGGATCCCTGAATGAACAGTCCAGCAATAATATCTCTAGATCATCACTTCCCCATACTAGTTTCAGCTACTTCCTTGATCATGGATTCAAGGAGGTCCCTGTGAAAGGGGTTACTGTTAATTGGCCTGAAGTTTTCTACTTTCCATCTGTCCTTCTCTGTTTTCCATAAAATCAAAAGAAAGAACAGGATTACCTGCTCCAACTTTCAACAGGATCATGGATGATCCATCAATCCTCACATCCACTTTTCTGCCCTTTGCCCAGAATCCTTGACACCTTGACCAATCAAGAATCTATCTTACCTGAGAAGAGATGTTCATTTTACAGTTTTCCAAGCTGTTGGTACCTGTTCATTCCTGGGGGTGTGCAGGTGTTCAGGTAAGATAAAAAAAGGAAGGAAAGGTGGAGGGTTAGCAGGAGTGAGCATGTAAGGATAAAGTTAATTTGGCAGCAGTGAAGATATAAAAAGGGTGTAATTGCATTGTTCAGCGTAGTCTGTAGACCACCAACTAGTGGAAGCATTGCAGTGGGAAACATGTACAGGGGAATTCGAGAGAAACACCAACATTACAGTGTAGCCATAATGGGAGACTTCAATTTGCCAAATTTACACTGGGATACTGGCTGTGTTAATGAACAGCGAGATGCAAATGTTCCTGGATGGGATCAGGGTAAGTTTCCTACAGCAGTATGTCTCCAGTTCAAGAAGGAAGGATGCATGGTTAGACACAGTCCTTAGGATTGAAGTGGGCCAAGTGGATCAAGTGTCAGTTGGGGAGCATTTTGGAGACAGTAATCACTATCACAAAGTTCAGGATGATGGTGGAGAATCCAGAGTAAGAAAAATCACTTGGTGGAGAATGGATTCAGTGGGCCTCAAACAGCGTTGGGTAGGATTAAAAACAAAGTTGGTGGAAAAGTTCAGCAGGTTTGGCAGCATCTGTGAAGAAAAAAAATCAGAGTTAAAATTTTGAGTCCGGTGACCGAAAACACTCATTCTGATTTTTTTCTTCACAGATACAAATAATCAGAGGGTTGGATAGGGTGGATAGGGAGAGCCTTTTTCCAAGGATGGTGACGGCGAGCACGAGCGGGCATAGCTTTAAATTGAGGGGTGAAAGATATAGGACAGATGTCAGAGGTAGTTTCTTTACTCAGAGAGTACTAAGGGAATGGAACGCTTTGCCTGCAACGGTAGTAGATTCGCCAACTTTAGGTACATTTAAGTCGTCATTGGATAAGCATATGGCCGAAGGGCCTGTACTGTGCTGTAATGTTCTATGTTCTATGTTCTATACTGCCAGACCTGCTGATCTATTTCAGCAACTTCTGTTTTTGTTCCTGATTTACAGCATTTGCAGTTATTTTGGATTTTACTGTACAGGATTGCTTGGAATAAGAGGTTAGCAGGATAAATAGTAACTGAACAATGTGCCACTTTCACACAGCAAATGGTTCGGGATCGGTTGAGGTATGTTCCCTGTGAAGGAAAAGAAAGGACAAGCAAATCCCTGAATAACAAAGGAAGTAGAAATTAACATTAGAGAGAAAAAGAAAGTGTGCATATGACAGGATTGAAGAAGAAAATACAACTAACCATCATAAGACCATAAAACATAGGAGTGGAAGTAAGGCCATTCGGCCCATCAAGTCCATTCCTCCATTTAAATCACGGCTGATGGGCATTTCAACACCACTTCCCTGCACTCTCCCCGTAGCCACTGATTCCTTTTGAGATCAAGAATTTGTTGATCTCTGCCTTGAAGGCATCCAACGTCCCGGCCTCCACTGCACTCCGTGGCAATGAATTCCACAAGCCCACCACTCTCTGGCTGAAGAAATGTCTCCTCATTTCAGTTTTAAATTTGCTCCCTCTAATTTTAAGTCTGTGCCCACGGGTCCTAGTCTCCCCGCCTAACAGAAACAACTTCCCAGCATCCACCCCGTCTAAGCCATACATTATCTTGTAAGTTTCTATTAGATCTCCCCTCAACCTTCTAAACTCTAATGAATACAATCCCAGGATCCTCAGCTGTTCATCATACGTTAAACCTACCATTCCAGGGATCATCCGTGTGAATCTCCGCTGGACACGCTCCAGGACTAGTATGTCCTTCCTGAGGTGTGGGGTCCAAAATTGGACACAGTATTCTAAATGGGGCCTAACTAGAGCTTTATAAAGCCTCAGAAGCACATCGCTGCTTTTATATTCCAACTCTCTTGAGATAAACGACATTACATTCGCTTTCTTAATTACGGACTCTACCTGCAAGTTAACCTTTGGGGAATCCTGGACCAACACTCCCAGATCCCTTTGTACTTCTGATTTGTGAATTTTCTCACCATTTAGAAAATAGTCCATGCCTGTATTCTTTTTTCCAAAGTGCAAAACCTCACTTTTACTCACATTGAATTTCATCAGCCATTTCCTGGGCCACTCTCCTAAACTGTCTCAATCTTTCTGCAGCTTCCCCACCTCCTCAGTACTATCTGCCTGTCCACCTATCTTCGTATCAACGGCAAACTTCACCAGAATGCCCCCAGTCCCTTCATTCAGATCATTAATATATAAGGTGAACAGCTGTGGCCCCAACACTGAACCCTGCGGGACACCACTCGTCACCGGCTGCCATTCTGAAAAAGAGCCTTTTATCCCAACTCTCTGCCTTCTATCAGACAGCCAATCCTCAATCCAAGCCAGTAGCTCACCTTGAACACCATGGGCCCTCACCTTGCTCAGCAGCCTCCCATGAGGCACCGTATGAAAGGCCTTTTGGAAGTCTAGATAGATAACATCTACTGGGTTTCCCTGGTCTAACATACTTGTTACCTCTTCAAAGAATTCTAACAGGTTTGTCAGGCACAACCTCCCCTTACTAAAACCATGCTGACTTGTTCTAATCTGACCCTGCACTTCCAGGAATTTAGAAATCCCAGCCTTGACAATGGATTATAGAATTTTTTTACTAACTACCGAGGTTAGGCTAATTGGCCTATAATTTTCCATCTTTTGCCTTGATCCTTTCTTAAACAAGGGAGTTACAACAGCAATTTTCCAATCATCTGGGACTTTCCCTGACTCCAGTGACTTTTGAAAGATCACGACCAAAGCCTCCGCTATTTCCTCAGCTGCCTCCCTCAGAACTCTAGGATGTAGCCCATCAGGGCCAGGAGATTTATCAATTTTTAGACCCTTTAGCTTTTCTAGCACTTTCTCTTCTGTAATGCCTACCGTACTCGACTCTGCCCCCTGGCTCTCCCTAATCGTTGGCATACTACTCATGTCTTCCACTGTGAAGACTGATGCAAAGTACTTATTAAGTTCTTTAACTATTTCCTTATCTCCCATCTCCAGCCTTCCAGCATCAATTTAACCATAAGACCATAAGACATAGGAGTGGAAGTAAGGCCATTCAGCCCATCAAGTCCACTCCACCATTTAAATCATGGCTGATGGGCATTTCAACTCCACTTCCCTGCACTCTCCCCATAGCCCTTGATTCCTTGTGAGATCAAGAATTTGTCGATCTCTGCCTTGAAGGCATCCAACGTCCCGGCCTCCACTGCACTCCGTGGCAATGAATTCCACAGGCCCACCACTCTCTGGCTGGAGAAATGTCGTCTCATTTCAGTTTTAAATTTACCCCCTCTAATTTTAAGGCTGTGCCCACGGGTCCTAGTCTGCCCGACTAATGGAAATAACTTCCTAGCGTACACCCCTTCTAAACCATAGGTTATCTTGTAAGTTTCTACTAGATCTCCCCTCAACCTTCTAAACTCTAATGAGTACAATCCCAGGATCCTTAGCCGTTCATCAATTTGGAGCAGGCCAGTGTCTACTTTTGCCTCTCGTTTGTTTCTTATGTATTGTAAGAAGCTTTTACTATCATTTCTAATACTACTAGCTCGCCTATCTTCATATTTGATCCTCTCCTTCCTTATTTCTCTCCTTGTTATCCTCTGTCTGTTTTTGTCGCCTTCCTGATCTTCTGATTTCCCAGTGCTCTTGGCCACTTTATAGGCTGTCTCTTTTTCTTTGATATATTTCCTGACTTCCTTTGTCAGCCATGGCTGTCTAATCCCACCCTGGATAATCTTTGTTTTCTTTGGAATGAACCTCTGTACTGTGTCCTCAATTACACCCAGAAACTCCTGGTCTACTGTCTTCCCCGATAGGCTCTGCTTCCAGTCGATTTTCGTCAATTCCATCAATAGGAATACCAGAGGTTTGGAAGGGTGGTGAAAAGGCAAATCTGTGAAGTAAAGAGGGAGTATGAGAAAAGACTAACAGTTAACATAAAGGGGAATCCCAAACTCTCCTGCAGACATAAACCATAAGGGTGAAGCTAAAGGAGGAGCATGACTCATAACTGGGACCAAAATGAGGACCTACACATGGGTCCAAGGGGCATGGCTGAGGTGTTCAACAAACAATGAATGAGATGCTGCCCAGATAATGGTAACAGAAGAAGGAACACTGTCACTTGCAGTGTTCATAATTGACAAGAAAGAAGAACTGCAAACATTGTCGGTACTTAAATAAAACAAATAACTGGATGCCGGAGATCCGAAACAAAGACAGAAAGTGATGGAGAAACTCAGCAAGTCTGGCAGTGTCTATGGGCAGAATTAACATTTCAAGCCTCTGACTTTTTCTCACAATTCAGAAAGGGGATTGCAAAGGATCCAGCGCTCAACAAGAGTTAGATCATCCAACAGAGGACAATTGTTCAGTTGATCAGAGTTCAGGACCGGCATGTTCCTATGAGGATGAAAGATAAGGTTGGCAAGATTCAGGAAGCCTTGATAACATGAGATATTGTGCATGAGTCTTAATAAAGGAGACAAGTAAGGTTTAGGAAACAGAAATTAAACATGACCCTTTAGAAATATAATGGAAGCAGAAAATAAATTAAACAATGAATTAGGAGGGCTAGAAGGGACCATGAAATGTCCTTGGCAAGTAGGACCAAACAGAATCCCAAAACATTTTAGACATATTACGAGCAAGAGGTGACAAGGGAAAAGGAGGTGCAGTCGAGGGCAAAGGAGAGAACTTATGTGTGGAGCTGGAGGAAGGTGGTGAGGTTTTTAATGAGTACTTTGCATCAGTATTCACCAAAGAGAAGGCTATGGATGATGTTCAGATTAAGAAGAGGTATGTTGATATCCTAGGGCAGGTCAATATTAAGAAGGAGGTGATGTTGGGTGTCTTGAAGTATGTTAAATTGGCCAAGTTCCCAGGCCCTGATGGCATTTATCCCAGGATGCTGAGGGAGGCAAAGGAGGAGATTGCTGGGGCCTTGACAGAGATATTGGTACCCTCTTCAGTCTCAGGTGAGGTTCCAAGAGAAAGAAGAATAGCCAATGTTATTCCTTTGTTTAAAATGGACGACAGGGGTAATCCAGGAAATTATAGACATGTGAGCCCTAAAATAAGGCTGAAGCATTCACAGCAATTAACAGGCAGAAGGCCTGAGTGGATGCTCAATCTCAGCATCCTCCTGTGCTGTGGTCCCCAGCATCACAGATACCAGTCTTCAGCCAATTTGATTCACTTCAACTGATATCAAGAAACAGTTGGAGACACTGGGTACTGCAAAGGCTATGGGCCCTGACAACATCCAGGCAATAGGACTGAAGACTTGTGCTCCAGAACTTGCCGCTCCCCAAGCCACGCTGTTCCAGTACAGTTACAACACTGGGATTTAGCCGGCAATGTGGAAAATTGCCCAGGTATGTCCCATACACAAAAAGCAGGACAAATCCAACCCGGCCAATTACCGCCCCATCAGTCTCCTCTCGAACATCAGTAAAGTGATGGAAGGTGTCAGTAACAGAGCTATCGAGCAGCACCTGCTCAGCAATAACCTGCTCAGTGACGCCCAGTTGGGTTCTGCCAGGGGCACTCAGCTCCTGACCTCATTACAGCCTTGGTTCAAACATGGATAAAAGAGCTGAATTCCAGAGGGTGAGGTGAAAGTGACAGCCCTTGATATCAAGGCAGCATTTGATCGAGTGTGTCATCAAGGAGCCCTGGAAACACTAGAATCAATGGGTGTCTGGGGGCAAACTCTCCGGTAGCTTGGAGTCAAACCTGACACTGGAAGGTGGTCGAGGTTGTGGGAGGCCAATCATCCCAGCTCCAGGACATCTCTGCAGGAGTTCCTCAGGGTAGTGTCCTTGGCCCAACAATCTTCAGCTGCTTCATCAGTGACCTTCCCTCCATCATAAGGTCAGAACTAGAGATGTTCACCAATGATTCAACAATGTTCAGCAACATTCACGACTCCTCAGATACTGAAGCAGTCCGTGTTCACATACAACAAGATCTGGACAATATCTACAGATTCAGAATTGCTGACCCTTAGAAGACAAAGGGTGGTAGTGGATGGAAAATATTCAACATGGTGCTCAGTTACGAGTGGTGTACCACAAGGATCTGTCCTGGGTCCTCTTCTATTTGTGATTTTTGTAAACGATTTAGATGTGGGAGTGGAAGGGTGGATTAGCAAGTTCGCGGATGATACAAAGGTCGGTTGCATAGAGGACAGTGCGGAGGGCTGCTCTAGGTTACAAAGGGACATTGATGGAATGCAGAGCTGGGCTGAGAAGTGGCAGATGGAGTTTAACCCTGAAAAGCCTGAGGTGATTGATTTTGGAAGGACAAGCTTGAAAGCAGAATACAGGGTTGACGGAAAGATTCTTGGCAGTGTAGAGGAGCAAAGAGATCTTGAGGTTCATGTCCACAGTTCCCTGAAAGCTGCCACCCAGGTGGATAGAATTATTAAGAAGGCATATGGTGTGTTAGCTTTCATTAACAGAGGGATTGAGTTCAAGAGCCATGAAGTTATGCTCCAGCTCTACAAAAGCCTGGTTCGGCCACATCTGGAGTATTGTGTCCAGTTCTGGTCACCTCAATACAGGAAAGATGTGGAAGCGTTGGAAAAGGTGCAGAGAAGATTTACCAGGATGTTGCCTGGAATGGAGGGAATGTCTTACGAGGAAAGGTTGAGAGAGCTAGGGCTTTTCTCTTTAGAATGATGAAAAATGAGAGGTGACTTGGTAGAGATGTACAAAATGATCAGAGGTATAGATAGAGTGGACAGCCAGATGCTTTTTTCCTGGGGTGGAGGTAGCTATTACAAGGGGGCATAGTTTTAAAGTGAGCCGAGGTAGATATAGGGGAGACGTCAGAGGTAGGTTCTTCACTCAGAGAGTAGTAGGGGCATGGAATGCATTGCCGGAGAGGGTAGTGGAGTTGTCTCCATTAGGGGCATTTAAGCGGCTATTAGATCGGCATATGGATGATAGTATAAGGTAGGGGTCAAGGTTAGATAGACCTTAGGTTTAGGGTAAAAGTTCGTCACTGCTTCGTGGGCTGAAGGGCCTGTACTGTGCTGCTCTATGTTCTATCCAGGCTTGGGCTGACAAGTGGCAAGTGACATTCGTGCCACACAAATGCCAGGCTATGCCCATCACCAACAAGAGACAATCTAACCACCGCCCCTTGACATTCCATGGTGTTACCATCACTGAATGCCCCCACTGTCAGCATCCTGGGGGTTATTATTGATCAGAAACTCAACTGGGTTCACCACATAAACACAGCGGCTACAAGAGCAGGCCAGAGGCTGGGAATCTTGCGGTGAGTAACTCACCTCCTGACTCCCCAAAGCCTGTCCACCATCTACAAGGCACAAGTCAGGAGTGTGATGGAATACTCCCCACTTGCCTGGATGGGTGCAGCCCCAGCAACACTCAAGAAGCCCGACACCATCCAGGACAAAGCAGCCACTTGGTTGGCACCACATCTACAAACATCCCACTCCCCCCACCGACACTCAGTCGCAGCAGTGTGTACTGTCTACAAGATGCACTGCAGGGATTCACCAAAGATCCTCAGGCAGCACCTTCCAAACCCACGCCCACTTCCATCGAGAAGGACAAGGGCAGCAGGTACATGGGGACACCACCCTCTGCAAGTTCCCCTCTGAGCCCCTCACCATCCTGACTTGGAAATATATCCCCGTTCCTTCACTGTCACTGGATCACGAACTTGGAATTCCCTCCCTAACAGCACTTTGGGTCAACCCGCAGCACATAGACTGTTGCAATTCAAGAAGGCAGCTCACCCCCACCTTCTTGTGGGGCAATTAGGGATGAGCAAGAAATGCTGGGCCCAGCCAGAGATGGCCACATGCCACAAGAGAATTTTTAAACAATGTGTGAGACCAGAAGTCGAGAGTGAATTGGATGGAGGTGTTTGGGGGCATGGATGAGGAGGGCCATACAGTGGGGTGGGGTAGGAGAGAATATCATTCAGAGTTGGGGGGGTTGGCATCACGAGCTGAGTGGGGAAGAGGAGAATGGGATGTAGTGCTGGGGTAGGGGATACGGGACCCAATGTTGGGAGGAACGGAGTTGGGGAATTGATGGGATCTTGAGTTGGGATCCAGATTTAGGGTCTGGTTCTGGGATCCAGGATCTAAGTCTTGTGGGAGAGTTGGGATCCGGTGTTGTGATCAGGAGTTGGAATCCAGAGTTAGGGTCTGGTACTGGGACCTGGAGTTGGGCTCCAGTGCTGGGATCTGGTTCTTGGATCTGGATTTGGGAGACAGTGCTGGGATCTGGAGTCGGGATCCAGTGTTGAGATCCAGAATTGTGATCCAGTGCTAGGAAACAACAAACAACAAACACACGAAACAACAAAAACAGGAAGTGACAGACAGAGCTAAGCGATCCCACAGCCAACAGATCAGATCGAAGCTCTGCAGTCCTGCCACATCCAGTGGTGAATGGTGTCGGACAATTAAACAACTCACTGGAGGAGGAGGGTCCACAAATGTCCCCATCCTCAATGATGGAAGAGCCCAGCACATCAGTGCAAAAGATGAAACTGAAGCATTCGCAGCAATCTTCGGCCAGAAGTGCCGAGTGAATGATCCATCTCAGCCTCCTCCAGTGGTCCCCAGCATCACAGATACCAGTCTCCAGCCAATTCCATTCACTCCACGTGAAATCCAGAAATGGTTGGAGACACTGGATACTGCAAAGGCTATGGGCCCTGAGAACATTCCAGCAATAGGACTGAAGACTTGTGCTCCAGAACTTGCCGCTCCCTGAGCCACGCTGTTCCAGTACAGTTACAACACTGGGATCTACCTGACAATGTGGAAAATTGCCCAGGTGTGTCCTGTACACAAAAAGCAGGACAAATCCAACCCGGCCAATTACTGCCCCATCGGCCTCCTCACGATCATCAGTAAAGTGATGGAAGGTGTCAGTAACAGTCCTATCAAGCAGCGCCTGCTCAGCAATAACCTGCTCAGTGACGCCCAGTTTGGGTTCTGCCAGGGCCCCTCAGCTCCTGACCTCATTACAGCCTTGGTTCAAACATGGATAAAAGAGCTGAATTCCAGAGATGAGGTGAAAGAGACAGCCCTTCGACCAAGTGTGGCATCAAAGCGTCCGAGAAAAACTGGAATCAATGTGTATAGGGGGCAAACTTTTGTGCTAGTTAGAGTCATACCTGGCACATCAGAAAATCAAAGTGTGAAGTTGGATGAACACAGCAGGCCAAGCAGCATCTCAGGAGCACAAAAGCTGACGTTTCGGGCCTAGACCCTTCATCAGAGAGCTCTTAGCTTTTGTGCTCCTGAGATGCTGCTGGGCCTGCTGTGTTCATCCAGCTTCACACTTTGTTATCTTGGATTCTCCAGCATTTGCAGTTCCCATTACATCAGAAAATCATTGTGCTTGTGGGAGGTCAGTCATCTCAGCTCCAGGACATCTCTGCAGGAGTTCCTCAGGGTACTGTCCTCGGCACAACCATCTTCAGCTGCTTCATCAATGACCTTCCCTCCATCATATGATCAGAATTGGGGATGTTCGCCAATGGTTGCACACTGCAGCTGTCCATGTTCAAACACAACACGATCCGGACAATTTCCAGGTTTGGGTTGGTGAGTGGCAAGTAACATTTATGCCACACAGATGCCAGACTATGACAATCAACAATGAGACACAATCTAATTACTGCCCCTTGAAATTTAATTGTGTTGCATTCACTGAATCCCTAAATATCAATATTCAAGGCGTTACCAATGACCAGAAACCCAAACGAACCCACCACAGAAACAGTGTCGATAAGATCAGGTTGCATGCTAGGAATACAGTGGTGAATAACTCACCTCTTGATTCCCCAAAGCATGTCCACCTTCTGCAATCCAAAAATCAGGAGTGTGATGGAATAGTCCCCACTTGCTTGGAAATGGTGAAGCTCCAACGACACTCAAGAAGATTGACACCTTCCAGGACACATGTAAGGAACTAGCTAATGAAGTCAGTGTGACAAAGGGGAAGAGGAGGCAGAGAGCAGATAATGAACACAAAGGTACAGGTGGTATGGGGTGCATTTGTTTTAATGCTGGAAGTGTAGTAGAAAAGGCAGATGAACTTAGGGCTTGGATTAGTAACTGGGGGTATGATGTTATTGCTATTACTGAGATTTGGTTGAGGCTTCAGGCGGAATAGAGAGGGGGGTAAAAGGGGTGGAGGTGTTGCATTACTGGCCAAAGAGCATATCACAGCTGAGATGAAGGAGGGTACTATGGAGAACCTGAGCAGTGAGGCAATATGGGCAGAGCTCAGAAATAGGAAGGGTGCAGTAACACTGCTGGGGTCATACTACAGGGCTCCCAACAGCAAGCATGAGATAGAGGTGCAAATATGTAGACAGATTATGGATAGGTGTAAGAGCAACAGAGTGGTGGTGATGGGAGATTTTAATTTTCCCAACATTGACTGGGATTCACTTAGTGTTAGGGGTCAAGATGGAGCAGAATTTGTAAGGTGTGTCCAGGATGGTTTTCTAGAGCAGTGTGTATGTAGTCCAACTCGGGAAGGGAACAAACTGGACCTGGTGTTTGGGAATGAGGCCAGCCAGGTGGTTGAAATTACAGTAGGGGGATTACTTTGGGAATAGTGATCACAATTCTGTAAGTTTTAGAATATTGATGGACAAAGGCAAGAGTGGTCCTAAAGGAAGAGTGCTGAATTGGGGGAAGGCCAACTACAGCAAAATTTGGCAGGAGCTGGGGAATGTGAATTGGGAGCAGCTGTTTAAGGGTAAATCCACATTTGATCTGTGGAAGGTATTAAAAGAGAGGTTGATGAGAGTGCAGGACAGACATGTCCCTGTGAAAGTGAGGGATAGAAAGGTCAAGATTAGGGAACCATGGATGACAAGTGAAATTGTGAGACTAGCAAAGAGGAAAAAGGAAGCAGACATAAGGTCTAGGTGATTGAAAACAAACGAAGCTTTGGAAGAAGATAACAAAGTGTGAAGCTGGATGAACACATTTCTCTGACGAAGGGTCTAGGCCCAAAACGTCAGCTTTTGTGCTCCTGAGATGCTGCTTGGCCTGCTGTGTTCATCCAGCCTCACATTTTATTATCTTGGAATTCTCCAGCATCTGCAGTTCCCACTATCACTGAAGCTTTGGAAGAATATCAGGAAATAGGGCCAATCTGAAACAAGGAATAAAAAGGGCTAAAAGGGGTCAGGAAGTATCTTTAGTGAACAGGTTTAAGGAAAATCCCAAAGCCTTTTATTCATACATAAGGAGCAAGAGGGTAAATAGAGAAAGGATTGGCCCACTCCATGACAAAGGAGGGAAGTTATGTGAGGAGTCAGAGAAAATGAGTGAGATTCTTAATGAGTACTTTGCGTCGGTATTCACTGAGGTGAGGGACATGACGGATGTTGTGGTTAGGGACAGATTTTTGATTACTCTTGGTCAAATTGGCTTAAGGAGGGGTCAAGTGTTGGGTATTTTAAAAGGCATTTGGGTGGACAAGTCCCTCGGTCTGGATGAGATCTATCCCAGTTGGGGCCTTAACAGAGATCCTTGCAGCATCCTTGAGCATGGGTGAGGTCCTGGAGGACTGGAGAATTGGTAATGTTGTCCACTTGTTTCAGAAGGGTCACAAGGATAATCCAGGTAATTATCGACCGGTGAGCCTGACGTCAGTGGTGAGGAAGCTGCTGGAGAAGATACTGAGGGATAGGATCTATTTACATTTGGAAGAAAATGGGCTTATTAGTGATAGACAGCATGGTTTTGTGCAGGGAAGGTCATATCTCACCAACTTAATAGAATTTTTTGAGGAATTGACAAAGTTGATAGATGAGGGAAGGGTTGTAGATGTCATATACATGGGCTTCAGTAAGGCGTTTGATAAGGTTCCCCATGGCAGGCTGATGGCGAAAGTGAAGTTGCATGGGGTGCAGGGTGTGCTAGCTAGATGGATAAAAAACTGGCTGGGCAACAGGAGACAGAGAGTAGTAGTGGAAGGGAGTTTCTCAAAATGGAGGCCTGTGACCAGTGGTGTTCCACAGGGATCTGTGCTGGGACCACTGTTGTTTGTGATATATGTAAATGATCTGGAGGAAGGTATAGATGATCTGATTAGCGAGTTTGCTGATGACACTAAGATTAGTGGAGTAGCTGATAGTGAAGGGGACTGTTGGAGAATGCTGCATAAAATACATCGATTGGAGAGTTGGGCGGAGTATCGGGGGTGGTGGGTCTAGTGAGGAGTGTGGAGTGGGCAAGGAGTTGCAGAGAGCAGTCCCTAGGAAATCGTCAACTTTCCTCCTCCTCTGATGCTGCCTGGCCACCTGTGTTCCTCCAGATCTACACTATGACTCTAGCATCGGCAGTTCTTACTATCTCTCAGTGAGTTAGAATCCCACTGCGAAGCCTCTTCTTGGGATGCCCACCTGGAAGACGTTGTCCTCCTTGTACCAGAAAGATGTCATATACATGTCAGTGGATCTCTCTCCCACTGCAACCCACTGGTAATCTCTTTGGCCCTGAAGCTCTTCGATCACATTCTCAAGTCGCATCGCCTTTCTGAGCAATGAGCTGGCATCTTCAGACACGACAATCAACCTTACCCCAGCTCAGAGCTCTATAACCAACTCTGCACCCAATCTCAGCCCCAATGACTGCCAGGTCGTCACCTTCCCCCCAGACCACCCCCTCACTGAGGATAAACAGTCAGTCCTCAGTAAAGGACTCACCTTTACCCCTTCTGCCCACACATCAATGAATTCCATTCTTTAACCACGAGTCTAGCCCAGCGTCCACAGTTCCCCTCTCCCACCTCCAACACACCCCATCCTCCTGGACGGCACTCCAAGGGCTCCAACCCACCCTTGACCTCTTCATTTGTAACTGCCGTCGTGACATCGAACACCTCAACCTCTCCACACCTCACACACACTCCAACCTCTTCCCAACAGAACATGCAGCCCTGCACCCCAACCCTAACCTTGTCATCAAACCTGAGGATAAGGGAGCAGTATGGTGTTCTGATCTTTACATTGCTGAGGCCAGGCACTAACTCCCTGACACCTCCTCCTACAGGGGTGACCCCACTCCTGACCACCAAACCATTATCTCTCAGACCATCCATGACCTTATCACTTCAGGTGACCTCACACCCACAGTCTCCAACCTCATCATTCCCCAACTCCGCACGGTCTGCTTCTATCTCCTTCCCTAAATCCACAAACCTGACTGCCCTGGCTGACCCATTGTCTCCGTATGCTCCTGTCCCACTGATCTCATCTCTGCTACCCTGGCTCTGTTTTGTCCCCCTGGCCCAGGAACTCCCCACCTACATCTGAGACACCACCCTCACCCTCCATCTCCTCCAAGACTTCCAACTCCCTGATCCCCAACACCTCATCTTCACCTTGGACATCCAATCTCTGTACACTTGTATCTACCATGCTGATGGCCTAAAATCCCTCCGCTTCTTCCTCTCCCTCAGGCCCAAATAGTCCCCCTCCACCACCACCCTCATCCGCCTAACAAAACTCGTCCTTACCCTTGATTTTCTGAAGAAGGGTCTGGGTCTGAAATGTCAGCCTTCTTGCTCCTCTGATGCTGCTTGGCCTGCATGTTCATCCAGCTCTACACCTTGTTATCTCTGATTCTCCAGGATCTGCAGTTCCTATGATCTCGTCCTTACCCTTAACAATTTCTACTTAACTTCTCACACTTCCTACAGACTGACAGGGTGGCTATGGGTACTCAAAAGGGCCCAAGTTATGCTTGCCTCTTCATAGCTTCCACAAGGAGCTCAAACAGTTCATCAACTTTACGAAAACCTTCCACCCCAACCTTTAAGCTCACCTGAACAAAGAACAAAGAAAATTACAGCACAGAAACAGGCCCTTCGGCCCTCCAAGCCTGCACCGATCGAAATAGAACATAGAACATAGAACAGTACAGCACAGAACAGGCCCTTCAGCCCACAATGTTGTGCCGACCATTGATCCTCATGTATGCACCCTCAAATTTCTGTGACCATATACATGTCCAGCAGTCTCTTAAATGACCCCAATGACCTTGCTTCCACAACTGCTGCTGGCAACGCATTCCATGCTCTCACAACTCTCTGCGTAAAGAACCTGCCTCTGACATCCCCTCTATACTTTCCACCAACCAGCTTAAAACTATGACCCCTCGTGCTAGCCATTTCTGCCCTGGGAAATAGTCTCTGGCTATCAACTCTATCTATGCCTCTCATTATCTTGTATACCTCAATTAGGTCCCCTCTCCTCCTCCTTTTCTCCAATGAAAAGAGACCGAGCTCAGTCAACCTCTCTTCATAAGATAAGCCCTCCAGTCCAGGCAGCATCCTGGTAAACCTCCTCTGAACCCTCTCCAAAGCATCCACATCTTTCCTATAATAGGGCGACCAGAACTGGACGCAGTATTCCAAGTGCGGTCTAACCAAAGTTTTATAGAGCTGCAACAAGATCTCACGACTCTTAAACTCAATCCCCCTGTTAATGAAAGCCAAAACACCATATGCTTTCTTAACAACCCTGTCCACTTGGGTGGCCTTTTAAGGGATCTATGTATCTGCACACCAAGATCCCTCTGTTCCTCCACGCTGCCAAGAATCCTATCCTTAATCCTGTACTCAGCTTTCAAATTCAACCTTCCAAAATGCATCACCTCGCATTTATCCAGGTTGAACTCCATCTGCCACCTCTCAGCCCATCTCTGCATCCTGTCAATGTCCCGCTGCAGCCTACAACAGCCCTCTACACTGTCAACGACACCTCCGACCTTTGTGTCGTCTGCAAACTTGCTGACCCATCCTTCAATCCCCTCGTCCAAGTCATTAATAAAAATTACAAACAGTAGAGGCCCAAGGACAGAGCCCTGTGGAACTCCACTCACCACTGACTTCCAGGCAGAGTATTTTCCTTCTACTACCACTCGCTGTCTTCTGTTGGCCAGCCAATTCTGTATCCAAGCAGCTAAGTTCCCCTGTATCCCATTCCTCCTGACCTTCTGAATGAGCCTACCATGGGGAACCTTATCAAATGCCTTACTGAAGTCCATATACACCACATCCACAGCTCGACCCTCATCAACTTTTCTAGTCACATCCTCAAAAAACTCGATAAGGTTTGTAAGGCATGACCTACCCCTCACAAAGCTGTGTTGACTGTATTTGATCAAGCCATGCTCTTCCAGATGGTCATAAATCTTATCCCTCAGAATCCTTTCTAACACCTTGCAGACGACAGACGTGAGACTTACCGGTCTATAATTGCCGGGGATTTCCCTATTTCCTTTCTTGAAGAGAGGAATTACATTTGCCTCTCTCCAGTCCTCAGGTACGACTCCAGTGGAGAGCGAGGATGCAAAGATCTTCGCAAGTGGCGAAGCAATTGCATTTCTCGCTTCCCAAAGCAGCCGAGGACAAATCTGATCCGGGCCTGGCGACTTGTCAATCTTAATGTTTGACAAAATTTTCAGCACATCAGCTTCGTCTATCTCTATCCATTCCAGCATGCACACCTGCTCTTCAAAGGTTTCATTCACTACAAAGTTGGTTTCTTTCGTAAAGACAGAAATCCTCGGTCTAAACCTGTCGTCTATTTTCTAAGGGTCTGTGTCCATTTGCTCCCTGCCCATCCATGTATCTGTCCAGATATATCTTAAATGACACTATCGTGTCTGTGTCTACCACCTCCACTGGCAACGCGTTCCAGGCGCCCACCACCCTCTGTGTAAAGAACTTTCCACGCATATCTCCCTTAAACTTTCCTCCTCTCACTTTGAACTCATGACCCCTAGTAATTGAGTCCCTCACTCTGGGAAAAAGCTTCTTGCTATCCACCCTGTCTATACCCCTCATGATTTTGTAGACCTCAATCAGGTCCCCCCTCAATCTCCATCTTTCTAATGTAAATAATCCTAATCTACTCAACCTCTCTTCATAGCTAGCACCCTCCATACCAGGCAACATCCTGGTGAACCTCCTCTGCACCCTCTCTAAAGCATCCACATGCTTTTGGTAATGAGGAGACCATGAGGAGCTCAAACAGTTCATCAACTTTACTAACACCTTCCACCCCAACCTCAAATTCACCTGGACTGTCTCTGATACCTCTCTCTCTTTCGTGGGCCTCTCTGTCTCCATCTCTGGTGACCACCTCGAAACTGATATCTATTTCAAGCCCACTGACTTCCACAGCTACCTAGACTGCGCCTCCTTTCGCCCACCTTCCTGCAAGAATGTGCTCCCTTGCTCCCTATTCTTCAGCCTCAAGTTGGGGTGTTCCACTCTCTAACATCCCAGATGTCCTCCTTTTTCAAGGACCATAACTGCCCCCCTTCGATGATTGAAAATGCCCTCAACCACATCTCTTACATTTCCCACGCCTCTGCCCTCACATTACCGCCCCTCAACAAAAATAGAGACAGAATCCCCCTTGTCCTCAAGTATCACCCCATCAACCTCCACAACCAACATATCATTCTGCGCCACTGCTGCCACCCACAATCTGACCCCATAACCAAAGATATAGTTCCCTCCCCAACTCTTTCTTTCATAGAGACTGCTCTCACTGCAATTCCCTTGTCCGCTCCACATTCCCCACTATCCCCACCACCCCCAGCACTTATCCCTGCAACCACAGGAAATGCTACACCTGCCCCTACACCTCCCCCTTCACCTCTATTCAAGGCACAAAACAAACCTTCCACATTCGAAAGGGATACACCTGCACATCTGTCAACTTGGTTTAGTGTATCCGCTGATCCTGATGTGGCCTCCTCCACATTGGTGAGACCAAGTGGAGACTCAGAGACCATTTTGTAGAGCATATGCGCTCTGTATGTGACAAAAAGACTTTCCGGTTGCAAAACATTTTAATTGCCCCTCTGATTCTCTGAGTGGCATGTCCATCCCAGGCCTCCTCCAGTGTCAGTTACACCACCCATAAACTGGAGGACCAACACTTCATATTCTGCCTCAGGACGCTACACCATAATGGTCTAAACACGGAATTTACCAGTTTTAAAATCTCCCCAACCCAGGCTTCATCCCATGACCAGCCCTCCGTCTCATCCCAGCCTCCTTGACCTGACACAATCTGTCCATCTTCTCTCCCACCTATCCGCCCCTCACACCTCACTGACCAATCCCCACCACTGCTTCCCTGGACTTACCTATCACCATTCCACCTGCCTTCCCCATCCCGACTCCTCCTCTCTATATATTTCTAAGCTCCCTTCCCCTCCTCCCCCACCCACACTCATTTCTGAAGAAGGGGCCCGAAACGTCAAATTTCCTGCTCCTCTGATGCTGCCTGGCCTGCTGCGTTCCTCCAGCTCCACACTGTGCCACCTCCCAAACCCATGACCATTTCTGAGATTTGATTTGATTTATTGTAGTCACCTTTACCTAAGTACAGTGAAAAGCTATGTTTTGCGAGCAATACAGACAGATCATAGCAAAAAAGGATATACAGAACATGGTGTGTTTAGACAGACCGAGGAATACAAGGTTACAGCTGCACAGGAGGTGCACAAAGCAAGATCAACAAGAGATTTCAGGTTAGAGAGGCCCATTCAGCAGCCTGATAACTGCAGGGAAGAAGTGGTCCTTGAACTTGTTGCTAAATATGTTCAAGCTTCCATATCTCTACCTCACAGAAGAGGTGTTGGAGAGCATCACCAGGGGTCTTTGATGATGCTGACAGCCTTTCCATGGCAACAGGAAGTGTAATTGGAATCCATGGATGAGAGCTTGTCGTTTGTGACGGCCTGGCCTGTACACACAACTTTCTGTAGTTTTTTACCATCTTGGGCAGAGTACTTACCATATGAAGTCAGATAGAATGCTTTCAATGGCGCATGTGTAGAAGTTGGTGAGGGTCCTCATGGCCATGTCGAATTTTCTAAGCTGCCTGAGGAAGAAGAGGAATTGTTGTATCTTCTTGACAGTTGCATCTATTTGGCATATCCAGTACAGGCTGTTGGTTATCATCACTCCAAGGAATTTATCACTCTCGACCCTCTCAATCTCAGCTCTGTTTTACTTAGATGGAGTCATGTCCGCCTCCATCCTTCTTGAAGTCAATGATCAGTTTTCTTGCTTTGCTGACATCGGGAGAGAGGTTGTTATCATTTTACCACAAAATACTCTAGCTCACTTCTTCATTCAGACTCATCATTGTTTGATATCTGTCCTACTACGGTGGTGTCATCAGCAAACTTGTCAATAGCATTTGTATGGAATTTGGCAACACAGTCTTGTGTGTACAGGGAATACAGTAGGGGGCTGAGAACACATTCTTGTGATGTTTCATCGTTGAGAATTATCGTGGAGCAAGTGCAGTTTTCTACCTTCACTGATTGCAGAACAAGGGCCACAGATACCTGAGAACACCACCCCCTGCAAGTTCCCCTCCAAGCCACCGTCCTGACTTGGAAATACATTGCCGTTCCTTCGCTGTCACTGGGTCAAAATCCTAGGATTCCCTCCTGAGTGGCATTATGGCTGCACCCACAACAAATGGACTGCAGTGGTTCAAGAAAAAAGCTCACCACCACGTTCTCAAGGGCAACGAGGGAAGGGCAATAAGTGCTGGCCCAGACAGTGACACCCACATATGGCTCCTTTGATCATTCCAAACATTACGTGGGCTTCCCTGGCAGCTGTGGTGGCTCTAGATAACCTCAGGCTGATTGCAAGTCCACAGAGCAGCACAGGACAGGAAAGGCCCTTCAGGCCACTATGTCTGTGCGGACAATGAAGCCATTTTAAATTGCAATCCTGTGTACCTGGACATGTCAATATCCCTCTGTTCCCTGCCTGTTCATGAGTCTGTCTCTTAAGCATTGCTATTGTCTTTTCTTCTAACACCTCCTCTGACAGCTCACTCCTGTTACCAACTACCCTCTGTGTAAAAAAATTTCCTTGCACATCTCTTAAATTTTTCCCCCTCTTGCTATCTCTGTCTCCCTATTGTTTGAAATTTCTTCCTGGGGAAATGACTTCAAATATGCCCGCTATTCATGCCTCTCATAATTTTATTTATTTCTAACAGGTCACTTCCCAGCCTTTGACATTCCAACGAAAACAATCTAAGTTTGTCCAACCTCTCCTTACAGCTAATACAGTCCAATCCACACAAGATCTTTTTGCACGCTGTCCAATGCCTCCACATCCTTCCTACAGAGCAGTGAAGAGAACAGCACATAACACTCCAAATGTGGCCTAACTAAAGTTTTATATTCGGTGCCCTGACCAATGAAGGCAAGCATGCCGTATGCCTTCTTAATAATCTCATCCAGTTACGCTGCCACTTTCTGGCAGCTATACGCTTGCACCCGAAGATCCTTCTGTATATCAGTGCTCCCAAGGACCCTGCCACCTACTTTATATACAGACAACAAATAAAACGAACGTCATCTACAAAATACCTTGCAAGAACTGTGACAAACACTACATTGGACAAACAGGCAGAAAGCTAGCCACCAGGATACATGAACATCAACTAGCCACAAAACGACATGACCCACTATCACTCGTATCCTTACATACAGATAAGGAAGGACACCACTTTGATTGGGACAACACATCCATCCTAGGACAAGCCAAACAGAGACATGCACGAGAATTCCTAGAAGCATGGCATTCCAACCGGAATTCCATCAACAAACACATTGATTTGGAGCCAATCTACCATCCCCTGAGAAAAAGAACAGGAAATGACATCAACACAGGAAATGACATCACCAACCCAAGGAAACCTAAACAGATAAATAGAAAGCGGGACATAACACCAGCGCTTCGTCGGAGGCTCACTGATGATGTTACCTAGAATGGTGACGAAACATCTGAAAATGAACCTTCCAGCTCAGCGAGCAAACTCACATCCAGAACTTACTTTATACTTTCCTCTTGCATTTGATTTCTCAGAATGCACTTGTAGAGATTAAACTCAATTTCTCCATCAATTTGCCAACTGATCTATATCTTCCTTTGACAACCTTCCTCACTGTCTATAACTCTGCCAGTTTTAGTGTTGTCATCAAACTTAGCAATCAGACAACCTGCATCTAAATCATTAATAAACATTGTAAACACCAGGGGTCCCAGCACTCACCCCTGCAGAACATCACTGATCTCAGATCTCCAGTCAGAAAAACACCTCTCGACAATTACCCTCTGTCTTCTATGGCCATGCCAATTTTGTATCCAATTTGCCAACTCACTGTGAATCCCATATGGCTTCCAGTTAAGGTGACAGGAGAGTAAAATGCTTCAGCCGGAGCTCCTCTGCTCACCAGCTCCATTTCCTGTTTCTTTTTTCCCTTTTGATCCAGGTTTTCTTCCCCCCCAAGCCACCAACTTTAAATTTCTTAAAACACACTACTTGGAAGGAACGGAGAATAGAGTCCAAGACCGCCCCAGTGTGGGAGACAAGTCGCAGCCAGAGGGGCTGAGTCCTGGAAGCGAGCCAGAGCAGCAGCAGAGCAAATGCAGGCCATGTCCCAAAGTGATTCATGGGTGGACTGGGAACGGAGCAAGCTTGGGCTGAGCCTCAGAAGAAAGTTGTGGCTGGAGTGACAGCAGCGAGTGCACAGGGTGAAGCTGAGAGCCAAATCACAGCCGGAGCTGGAGCAGAACGTGAGTGGACCAGCCAGGGGAATAAGACCTGGACAGAGGCAAGCACATGGAGGCAGCAAGGCCCAATGGACACGTACTCAGTGAAAAAGGACTATAACTTGAAGTACTTTGAAGACCACTTTTTATTCTCATTCTGGACTTTTAAACTCTGTATTCTCATGTTAGTCTATGCTTTTCTTACTATTTCCATTCTGTTACAACACGTAAAAGTATCTGTACCTAGGTGCCGTGTACCTAAGATGGAGCTGAGAGGTGACATTACTAACTTTTCACTGTACTCATTCAAATGCAAATGACAGTAAAGGCTATTTTATTAATTCTCTGGATCAGCCTATCATGACAGACGTTTTTAAATCCTTTACTAAAGTACATTTGGAGAACATCCACTGCCCCAATCAGTCACCTTTGTCACTTCCTCCAAAAGCTCAAATAAATTTGTGAGATAAGACCTCCCCTCCATAATCCCATCCTGACTACTCCTAAAACACTCATTCTTCTCCAAATATAAGTAAATCTTATCCCTAGGAATGCTCTCCAATAATTTCTGATGTGCTGGGCTCTTCCATCATTGATGGGTATATTTATGGACCCTCCTCCTCCAGTGAGTTGCCCAATTGTCCGACACCATTCACGACTGGACGTGACAGGACTGCAGAGCTTCGATCTGATCTGTTGATTGTGGGATCGCTTAGCTCTATCACTTGCTGCTTTCACTGCCTGGCGTGCAAGTAGTCCTGTTTGGTGGCTTCACCAGGTTGGTACCTCATCTTCAGGTCTGCCTGGTGCTAGTCCTGGCATGCCCTCTCCATTGAACCAGGGTTGATCCCCTGGCTTGACGGTAATGGTGGAGTCAGGGATATGCCGGGCCGTGAGGTTACAGATTGTGCTGGAGTACAGTTCTGCTGCTGTTGATGGCCCACAGCACCTCACGAATGCCTAGCCTTGAGTTATTAGATCTGTGTGAAGTCTGTCCCATTGAGCATGGTGACAGTGCCACACAACACGATGGAGGTTGTTCTCAATGTGAAGGTTGTGCGATGGTCACTCTTACTGATACTATCATGGACAGATACAACTGCAGCTGGCAGGTTGGTAAGGATGGGGTTAAGTATGTTTTCGTCTCTTGTTGGTTCCCTCAGCACCTGCTGCAGACCCAGTCTCGCAGCTATGTCCTTTAGGGCCTGACCAGCTTGATCAGTCGTACTGCTGCCGAGCTTCTCTTGGTGGTGGATATTGAAATCCCCCACTCAGAGTACATTTTGTGCCCTTGCCACATTCAGTGTTTCCTCCAAATGTTCTTCAATATAGAGGAGTCCCGATTCATTAGCCGAGAGAAGATGGTCTGTGGTAATGCGCAGGAGGTTTCCTTGCCCATGTTTAACCTGAGGACATGAGACTTCATAGGAGCACAAAAGCTGACATTTTGGCCCTAGACCCTTCATCAGAGAGATCTCTCTCTGATGAAGGGTCTAGGCCCGAAACGTCAGCTTTTGTGCTCCTGAGATGCTGCTTGGCCTGCTGTGTTCATCCAGCTCCACACTTTGTTATCTTGGATTCTCCAGCATCTGCAGTTCCCATTATCACTGAGACTTCATAGGCTCTGAATTCATCTCCCTCCTGACTATATCCCATTGTGCCACCCCCTCTGCTGGGTCTGTCCTGCCAGTGAGGCACGACAAATCCAGGGACGGTGATGGTGGTGTCTAGGACGTTGTCTGGAAGGTATGGTTCTGTGAGTATGACTATGCCAGGCTGATGAAACAAAATGAAAGAACTGCAGGAGCTGTAAATCGGGAACAAAAACAGAAATTGCAGGAAAAGCTCAGCAGTTCTGGCAGCAACTGTGAAGAAAATATCAGAGTTAACGTTTCGGGTCTGATGACCCTTCCTCAGAACCAGTGTCAGGATGTTGCTTGACCAGTCTGTGAGACAGCTCTCCCTATTTTGGCACTTACCGTCAGATGTTAATAAGGAGGACTTTGCAGAGTCAACAGAGCTGTTTCTGCAGTTTTCTGCCAAGTGATGCATCCACTTTCATTTCTTTGAGACTTTGTAGCGATTGGTCCAACAGAAAGCCTTGCTAGGCCATGTCAGAGGCTAATTGTGAGTCTTTTCCATTGCTGTGGGTCTGTAGTCAGATGGAGGCCAAAACAGGTGAGGATGGTAGTTTCCTTTTCTGAAGGACGTAAGTGAACCAGATGGGTTTTTACAACAATCGACAATGGATTCATGGCCACCATTAGATTCTTAATTCCAGGTATTTTTAGTTGAATTGAAATTCAACCATCCGCCTGAGATTCTGGATTAACAGTCTTGTTAGAACATAGAACATAGAAACGTACAGCACAGTACAGGCCCTTCGGCCCACGATGTTGTGCTGTGGAATAATCCCAATCCAAAAATAAAATAACCTAACCTACATTCCCCTCAATTCACTGCTGTCCATGTGCATGTCCAGTAGTCGCTTAAATGTCACTAATGACTCTGCTTCCATTACTACCACTGGTAAACTATTCCATGCGCTCACAACTCTCTGGGTGAAGAACCCTTCTCTGACGTCACCTCTATACCTTCCTCCTGACACCTTAAAACTATGACCCCTCGTGGCAGTCAATCCTGCCTTGGGGAAAAGTCTCTGGCTATCGACTCTATTCATGCCTCTCATTACCTTGTATACCTCGATCAGGTCACCTCTCTTCCTTCTTCTCTCCAGAGAGCAAAGTCCGAGCTCAGTCAACCTCTCCTCGTAAGACAAGACCTCCGGTCCAGGCAGCATCCTGGTAAACCACCTTTGCACCCTCTCCAAAGCCTCCACATCATTCCTATAATAGGGCAACCAGAACTGGACACAATGTTCCAAGTGTGGTCTCACCAGGGTTTTGTAGAGCTGCAGCATAACCTCGCGGCTCTTCAACTGGATCCCCCTGTTAATGAAAGCCAAAACACCATCTGCTTTCTTAACAACCTTATCCACCTGGGTGGCAACTTTGAGGGAGCTATGCACTTGAACACCAAGATCCCTCTGTTCCTCCACACTGCCGAGAATCCTGCCTTTCATCCTATATTCAGCATTTAAGTTTGACCTTCCAAAATGCATCACCTCGCATTTATCCAGGTTGAACTCCATCTGTCATTTCTCAGCCCAGCTCTGCATTCTGTCAATGTCTCGCTGAAGCCTGCAATAGCCCTCGATACTATCAACAGCACCTCCAACCTTTGTGTTATCAGCAAACATACTAACCCACCCCTCAACCTCCTCATCCAAGTTATTTATAAAAACTACAAAGAGCAGAGGCCCAAGAACAGAGCCCTGCGGGACAGCACTCAGCACTGACCTCCAGGCAGAATACTTACCATCTACAACCACTCTCTGCCTCCTGTCAGCCAACCGATTCTGAATCCAGACAGCCAAATCACCCTGTATCCCATACCTCCTGACTTTATGAATGAGCCTGCCGTGGGGATCCTTATCAAATGTTTTGCTGAAGTCCATGTACACCACATCCACTGCTCGACCCTCATCAACCTGTCTTGTGACTTCCTCAAAGAACTGTTCTTCCCCAGATCAAGAATGGCTTCTCTGTAATTTGCAGCCAAAACTCACTGTCAACCTTATAGAAACCAGTTCATCTTTTCGGCAAAAGTTGTGGTAAACTGTGATTTTTTTTCATAAGGAAACATGTCACAATTGTACCAAAATGCCAGCCAGATCTGGGGCATCTTCACAAAGGTGCTGGGAGAGCACAGACCAACATGTACCCTTTTAGGTGAAATATCGGAGCCAGAAGCCCAGAGAACCCTTGATGGCTTGGAATATTCAGCTCTGGGTAAAATGAAAGAAACGTTTTTCACAAATAGGTTGTGAACAGTTAAATGAAGGCCCCAGTGGAGTACAGGGAATGGAGGGGATGTAGCCATTGGTCAGTAAGACATTGGAGGTGAGGGTGGAGTCAAGCGACCTATAATATTGTAGGATATTTCATTAGGATGGAGAGGATTGCAGTTAAACCTGGGACTATGGTCCTGAGCTTAAAGAAAGCTATCGTTAATAATATGAGACGTGCATTGCTAAGGATATGCTGGACAGGGATACTTAAGGAGTTACATAGAAAAAGACAAAATAGGTGCAAAGAACAAAGAAACCTACAGCACAGGAACAGGCCCTTCGGCCCTCCAAGCCTGCGCCGATCGAGATCCTCTGTCTAACCTGTCATCTATTTTCTAATGGTCTGTGTCCATTTGCTGCCTGCCCATCCATGTACCTGTCCAAATATATCTTAAAAGACGCTAACGTGTCTGCGTCTACCACCTCCACTGGCAACGCATTTCAGGCACCCACCACCCTCTGTGTAAAGAGTAGACTGTTCAGCCCTTTGAGCCTGCACCCCCATTCAATATGATCATGGCTGATATGCAATCTCAGTAGATAATAGGAACTGCAGATGCTGGAGAATCCGAGATAACAAAGTGTGGTTCTGGATGAACACAGCAGGCCAAGCAGCATCTCAGGAGCACAAAAGCTGATGTTTCAGGACGAGAGCTTTCATCAGAAATGGAGTGGGAAAGAGGGTTCTGAAATAAATAAGGAGAGGGGGGAGACGGATCGAAGATAGATAGAGGAGAAGATAGGTGGAGAGGAGACAGACAAGTTAAAGAGGGGGGATGGAGCCAGTAAAAGTGAGTGTAGCTGGGGAGGTAGGGAGGGGATAGGTCAGACCAGGGAGGACAGACAGGTCAAGGGGGCGGGATGAGGTTAGTAGGTAGATGGGGGTGCGGCTTGGGGTGGGAGGAGGGGATCACTGAGACGAAGAACAGGTTAGGGAGGCAGGGATGAGCTGGGCTGGTTTTGGGATGCAGCAGGGGAAGGAGAGATTTTGAAGCTTGTGAAATCCACATTGATACCATTGGGCTGCAGGGTGCCCAAGTGGAATATGAGTTGCTGTTCCTGCAAACTTCGGGT